>NC_058043.1:2845543-2957066 GCF_020085105.1 Siniperca chuatsi | reverse complement strand
GCAGATCGCGAGCACTGGAGCGGGTGGTGAAAACTGCCCGGCGCATCACAGGGACTCCACTTCCAGCCATTGAGGACATCCAGAGGAAACGCTGTCTGCGTCGAGCCCACAGCATTCTTAAGGACTCCTCTCACCCCGTCCAGAGACTGGTTTCTCCCCTGCCTTCCAGCAGGTGCCTCCGGACCAGGACCAGCAGACTGAGAAACAGCTTTTTTCTCAGGGCTGTCTTCCTACTGAACTCTGCCCCCCGCTGATTCCACTGTCCCCTCGTATACCTTAACTTAAATGTTGCTATATTGTTTTTGCTACATGTACCACATGTTCATTTGCACTACCAGACTATTTATTTATACATATACTGCATCATTTGCATTCCAGTACTGAATACTGCAATAACTCATCTACTGCTCTGTTAACTATTTCCATAATTTGCACTACTTAATATTCATTGCACTACTGTTCTGCCCAGTCCAATTCATTATTGTACATATCCATCAGTATACTTCTGTTTATAGTAATGCCATCTGTATATAATGTCCATAGTACAACTTGTAAAATATTTTCAGAATTCTGCTCTATCCTGCATTTATGCACACACTTTATATCCTGCACTTGCTTATTGCACTTCTGGTTAGACCTAAACTGCATTTCGTTACCTTGTACATGTGTGATGACAATAAAGTTGAATCTAATCTTTTGAAGGCAGATAACATCAGTTTTCTACCAGAACTGTTCATAGCGGATATTCAGTGCCAATGTTCTCAAAAGAAAGCAAGGATTTAATAGTGTTTTGTTCTCTGAAACAACATCATATTATGATACGTCACTAATGAAGTTCTTCTGGTAGTGTTAGCTGCTTCTTCACGACGGGCGAGGCAGGTTTTGTTCACTGTTTCACAGACTAAACATCGTGAGATTGGTGAGTAAAATGAGATCCTCACCATCACAGCTGCAGAGGCACACGTTTACTGGCTGAAATCAGACTTTTAGTGTAAGGTCTTTGTAAGCTTTAACTTTTGGGCAAAGAAGAAAGATTTGTTTTTCTTGTTACATTTTGATCAGTTTCGATTGACCTTAATATACAGAAAGAATAAAATAACAGTGAGCAAGTCCAGCCAAGAATGTTGTTGTTGTATCTCTAACTTGTTGTTTCCAAGCTGTGTGTCTACCTCTTTCTTTCTCTCTTTTCCTTCTCTCTCCAGTTCTGTCTTTTCTTCGTGAGGACTGTCCATCAGTTTGCTTCATGGTTCCCGCCTGTGTAGGCGAAGGATCAAAGTTCTGTCGCAAGCTGGTGGATATTTGACTAAATCACTGGTGTGTCAGCCAGGGAACAACACTGAACACTCTGATAACTGTCCTGGCTTCTTCACTAACGGCTTGGGTGGTGCAGTTGGCGATGAGGACAGGAGTGTGTGGATCTGAAGAAACATAAAAAGGAAAGACAATATGGAAATCAGCTTACTAATTGAAAAGTGACTTGCAGTGCAGTGTTTATGGTAATAACACTAATATAACCACAGTGGAATCAATATATAATAAATATTTAAATGAATATTGACACCAAAAATGACAGCTGCTACATAAAATCTTCCTTTCAATACAAATTAATCACCAACTGTTTTAGAGGGAATTAATCTCAGGAATAAACAGCGACATCTGGTGGCTTCAATCAGACATGGCAGCTAAAAATACAAACTATTATGACATGAAATATAAATGCACATGAACAAATATAAGAACAAAGAATAAAAGGAGAAACTTACATCAGTCAAGAGGCATGAGGATGAACCTCCTCATCTGACTCTGTGCGTTACATTAACTCATCTTCTTATTATTATTCTTGACTTTTGCAGAACTTGTTTTTTCTTTTCTCTGACTATGTTTATTGTTATGCACCAAAACACCAAGGCAAGAACCAACACAAAACTACTTAGGATATCAAAATGCACAACACCACACGCTGTTTGATTCTACAGCCAGACACACAACTGCTGAGCCTCAGTCCTCCCTGTTGCCCACTCGGGGTATTAATTTAGCCACTAGGCAGCACATTGTTCTGGCACTAAGTATCCATACAACGGTGGGAATCAGGTAATTCTACTAATATTGGTACCATAAGGCAAGTTTATCTGTATAGCACCTTTCAACAACAAGGCAATTCAACGTTCTTTTCATAAAACAGAAAGATATTAAGACAAGATGTAAAAGAAACTCAAGGCGATATAAAAAGACAGAAATACGAATGAAACGAAATAAAATAAGATAAAAATAAGCTAAAATAGAATGAAACAGATAAAACAGAAGAATAAAAAATACAGTTGTGGCGGTGGGTATGGGGCAGCTGCAAGCTGCAGAGGGAGAGGTGGGGAGTTGCTCCAGGTGAGCAGCTTCAAGGAGAGATAATTGGCACAGCTGAATGTCGGCGGATGACCCCAGTCATTCCTGGAAATGTTGGAGGTGACGGCAGAGTGGTCTGTGCAGCTGCTGCCACTGCTCTCGGGGAGCGCAGACAGCGGCGCTCGGACTACTGTTCCGGAGCATGAGGCTGGGCACTGATCGCCCATTCGTCTATGCACAGCAACTGAGAGATGCAGCGACGAGGTGGCTGCAGCCAGGGGAATCCTCGGAGGAGGGCCGTCTGATAGACGTGATTATTAAGGAGCAATTCGCGGAGGCGCTCCCTGTCGGGGTGGCCGAGTGGGTGAAGTGCCACCACCCCGTGGATCTGATGGCGGCGGTCACACTGGCAGAGGATTACCTGGCTGTACACCCCCAAAGCCAGACACCGCAGGAACGCCCCCTGGAGGCTGCCCGACCGACACCAACACTGCAGAGAAGGGGCATGAGGCCGCTGCAAGGGCCACCTGCACGTCCCAGCCCCATGCCACGCTCTAACCCCTCTCTTATCTCTCTCTCTCTCTCTCTCCCAGGGTCCAGCTGCTACAGTTGCGGCTCATGACCTGCAGGGGGCTCCTCGAACGCTGGGGCAGGAGTGCTGGAGGTGTGGGCAGCCCGTACACTGCCACTCATGGAGGTCGGACAAGTGATTCGGGTTGCCGGCTCTCCAACACCCTCCCCCGGCCCAGGGGCGACATACTGTGTTCCGGTAAGAATCCAAGGGGGTATACACCGTGCAATGGTAGATTCGGGCTGTACGCAGTCCATTATTCACCAGAACCTGGTTTGACCCAGGGCTTTAGTGGAGGCTTGCTGGGTGGATATTAAGTGTGTACATGGGGATATTCACAGATACCCTGTAGTGCCGGTGGAAATTAGACATCAAGGGAGAAAATTTAGTGTTAAGGCAGCGGTTAGTTGCCGCCTGACGCACCCCATGATTTTGGGTACAGATTGGTTTGGGTTTGATAGGCTAGTGAGGCACTGTGTAGGGGTACGTGCACAACCATCAGGGACATGGGATGTGTGTGCTGTGCTTAGTGGTGACGCGAGGTTGTCTGATGCTGCAGATGGGGAGGAGGAACCGGCGGCGCCTCCACAGGAGACGCCACAGGCTCCTGTGTTACCCTCCACGGAAGATTTTCCACTGGAGCAGTCTCGTGACGATACTCTACGCTTTGCCTTCGACCAAGTGACAAGAATTGATGGTCATGTGGTGCGCCCTGACGCAGCCCAGTCATATCCACACTTTTCAGTGATCAGGGACAGACTGTACAGAGTGAGTCGTAACACTCAGACAGGGGAAGAATTAACGCAATTGTTGGTACCAAAAAGCTGTCGGGAAACAGTTTTCCAGGCGGCTCATTACAACCCGATGGCCGGGCATATGGGGTGTAATAAAACACTAGACCGGATAATGGCCGATTCTATTGGCCTGGGATTTGGGGAGACGTTCGCTGTTGGTGTGCGTCTTGTCCCGAATGTCAGATGGTTAACCAACCAGCCATCCCGAGAGCACCTTTGAGCCCATTACCATTGATGGAGGTCCCATTTGAACGCCTAGGTATGGACCTCATTGGGCCATTTTACCGGAGCGCACGTGGATATCGCTTTGTGCTAGTGTTAGTGGACTATGCAACTCGATATCGAAGCAGTGCCATTGCGCACAATCTCGGCAAAGAGTGTGGGCGCAGGCACTGTTTCAGGTCATCTCCCGAGTTGGGATCCTGAAAGAGATCCTGACTGACCAGGGCACCTCATTCATGTCACACACACTGAGAGAACTTTACGGATTATTGGGCATCAAGTCGATTCGAACCAGTGTATACCACCCTCAGACGGACGGGCTCGTTGAGCGTCTGAACAAAACTTTGAAGTCCATGATCCGTAAATTTGTGCACAAGGATGAGCGCAATTGGGATAGGTGGCTAGATCCTCTGTTGTTCGCAGTGCGGGAGGTGCCCCAGGCCTCCACGGGATTTTTCTCCCTTTGAGCTGCTGTTTAGCAGAAACCGACGGGGGGTCCTGGACCTAGTTAGAGAAAACTGGGAGGTGGGTCCAAGCCCCAGTAAAAACGAAGTTCAGCACGTCCTAGACCTGAGAGCAAAACTCCACACGTTAGGGCAGTTGTCACGGGAGAATTTGCTCTAGGCTCAGGAGCGTCAACAACGCCTGTACAACAGAGGGGCTAGATTAAGACAATTCACGCCGGGAGATAAAGTGCTTGTATTACTCCCTTCGTCCAGCTCCAAATTACTCGCCAGGTGGCAAGGACCCTTTGTGGTTACACGGCGTGTGGGCGACGTGGACTATGAAGTTGTGCGGTCGGACAGGGGAGGGGCAACGCAGATCTATCACCTCAACCTCCTAAAAGCATGGAGAGAGGCGGAGCCTGTTGCTCTGGTGACAACGGTGGGTGAGAGAGATGAGTTCGGGCCTGAGGTTTCAAAATCGACCAGTGCCGCCTCGCTCCTTTTGACAACCATCTCACACTGTCCCAGAGAACAGACGTTGCCGAAAGTTGCAAGGGCGTTTTGCGACGCGATGTTCTCCCCCTTCGGGTCGCACCAACCTCATAGAGCATCACATTGAGACTCAACCAGGAGTTCACGGTGCGTTCACGGGCCTACCGGTTGCCTGAGCACAAACAGAAAATGGTGCAGGAAGAATTAAAGGCCATGCTGAAGATGGGGGTAATAGAAGAGTCCAACAGTGCCTGGTGTAGCCCCATCGTTCTTTATGTTCACCGGAAAGGTTGAGGTGATAGTCGGCAGATTCTGTAATTGTCTTAATGTGGATGTTAAAATGTTCTGAGTCCACGACCATAAGAACTGGATACTGGATGTGCCTCCACATCCTGTTGTGGCATGATACACCGCTAATCCTGCGCCTGTTGCAACACATCACCTATTGTGGAACTGATTTTTCTGAGGAACTACCAAACGTAGGTGTGATCGCTGCCTGAAGTGATTGATGATAGTTGTTTCCCATTGAATAGACTAAAGTAACCACAGTGAAATAAGAACCAGTGTAGTGGCCTGGATTCAGTCTGAGCGTGTCTGCTGCCTGAATGTACTTCAGAGGTTTGTCGTTGATTTTGTCTGCTCTGTACATACAGCTCCAGTTGCATCTATCCTGGAAGAGTTTCTCTCTGTGTGTGTGTGTGTGTGTGTGTGTGGTTTTTCCTCAGCCGAATCGAGGGTCTCTAAGGATAGAGGGTGTTGTGTGTTGCACAGATACAGAGATATAAAGCCCTCTGAGGTTGAGGTGTGTAGCTCATGAACTTTAAAAAAAGCACAGGTGCAGAAGAAGGACACACCTGACAGCTGGTGGGATCGAACCTGTGACCTTACAGTTAGCTTCTCCGTGTGGTTGCAGCTTAAGTTTTTCTAAGCAGGTGAAATAAAAACAGGCAGAGTGGAAACTTTATTGTTTTATGTTTGCCATTAATCATGAATCCACAACACAACAGTTTAGTAAGTGGGGAAATGTGTTCGTGAACTTAGACAACAGGAAATAATAAACGTTTCTTCAGCCTCATTATTTTGGCATTCTAATCCATACGATGGTGCTATGATGTGTTTGTTGTATGCATGAGTCTTTCTTGTGTTGGCAGAGGGTGTTTTCTTACGGTCATCACATTAAGTCTGTGAGGAGATTCAATTATTACATTTTCCAGACCTCTGAATCGTTGCACACGTCTCTGATTTCATCAGCGAATCCAAAAGGTCTGGTGTTGTGCTCGTCGACGGCTCAGAATCAGAACTTTGTAGGAGGGATGAAGAACGGGGACACAGTACAGAAATGTTTCCACACAAGAACAAACTGAGCGATCTTAAATATGGTGCTGTGTGCATCGGGTGGCCAGACTTTAACCTTTGGGGGCCATGGCCACCACTGGCCACCCCCCGGCTCCGCCACTGAATTAGACCTCAACCACATTCTTTGGAAATGTAAACGGTAAAAGTCTGTCATTCCTGGAGTTGGCTAATAACTTTCGACTTGGCATCATTACTGCTGCAGATGTGTGTGTGTGTGTGTGTGTGTGTGTGTGTGTGTGTGTGTGTGTGTGGTTGTGCTGATATTTCTAATGAAATACTGTAGCAAGCCAGAGTCTCCTTTCAGAAGACTTCAAACTAATCAAAGTTTCATTGCTCATCAAAGAACTGAGTAACAGACCACATCTGCACTCACATCTGAAGGTTCGTCACCAAACCTACACACCCCGACACACTAATACTGACTGAAGACCCACAGATTCACTGTAGGAACAGTGGGAGCACTGGAGCACAAACACAGTGATACTAGTAATGTTACTGAAACATGCAGAAACAGAGCCTGGTGTCCAAAAGCCTGTTGTTTGTAGTTTGTTGCCTTTCCACTACACCAAACGCCCCCCCACCCCGGGGAGCCACAACATAAACCTCAGTGTGCCCGCTACCTGAGGGTTACCGAGAGTTTTGCTGAGTCTAATGCTGTGAAATAATAAGGTCTTAAAACTAAGTTTTGATACAGCTACGTTCACAACTACTAACCCCAGATGAGGTAATAATGCAGGACCTGCCTTTACATTGTGCTTCAGCGTGCATATCCAGAACCAAATGTGCAGTTAATCAAATTGTGAGAAACTATTTGACCCCCACTGAACCTGGGGCCCCAAACACTTGTTGGTAATCCAGAACAGCTGCATGTTGCTGCCAAATTACAGTAGCTCCTGTCTGTGCAGTATTTAGTTAATTAGCTTTTATTCTGGAGAAACTGCACCGGAAAGGTTTTGTTTCTGTTAAAAAGGGACCGGTCAGGAGAGGTACACACATGTGTGCATTAATAGGAAAGGTGAAACTGTGCAGTGAATATGTGGCTGAATTTGATGCCTTGTAGTTTTTTTCATACGCAGCTTTAATGGTTTAGTGTGAAGATAAAGTCCTGCTCTGCTGGAGCATTTTCACACACAACCTGCAGGCGGTTTGTGCAGAATTCATGAGTCATCGTTAATGCATGTGGAGATGATGCTTTTAGTCAGAAGGATTTGTGCCGGAAGTCTTGTTGCAGCTTGCGGGATCTTAGAAACCGAAAGTATTTCGGATGGGCCAATCACGGAGTCAGGAGCGGCTCCGTGCAGCTCCGTTATATAGAGATGTTGCAGCGGTGTGATGTTCAGTCCTCAGAAGACATCGACAACTATGGAGCTTCTTCCTCTCGTGAGTCTCTGCCTCCTGACCTGCTCTGCAACAACGTCCGCTGATGAAAAAGGTGAGAAAACTGATAATCGGACTGAATTAGATTTTGTAATTGAATTGAATTTAAATGGCTGAAGAATCTGGAAACATGCGGGGGGCCTGGAAACAGGATGTGGGTTAGGCTGCTACGTAGTTTAGTAGAAATCCTCAACAGCGCAGTAAGATAATAATATAATATGTATCCTAATAATTAGCACAGATCAATATTTAAACAGCAGGTGATGTGATTTGATTACAGCATCCTTCTGAGTCATTACAGCCGTATAGACCTGCTCAGTATTTGTCGAGCAGCAGAGATGGTGTCTAACTTCCGATGTGGCGTCATTACTTCTGCAGGTGGGGGCTGGTTCTTATCAGACCTGATTGATTGTTGCTCTGGTTGCGTAACTCTGGACTTAGATCTCACAGATGAAATAAAACATTTGTGTTTCTGAAGCTTTTTTTTTAAAGCTAAAGTACAAAGTGCAGTGAAATCTAATTCTGTTCATGCTGTTTAGTTCCGTGTTTTGCCCCCCAGCTGCACTGTCTTCAGACACAGGCAGTCCAGCACTGTATGAATACTGACATAAACTTACAGTATATTCAGATCACTGCCAAGCTGTCTGTCTGTCTTTTTATTCTATTTTTCTATTCTTTAACAGACACAAGCACAACAAAAACTAACAACCACAAACATAAACAGCAACAACAAATCACACAAAACCAGAGAAATAAATAACATCGGACCTGTTATCAGAATCAGCTTTCCTGGCCAAGTTTGTTGTCAAGTATGCAGATGAGGAATTTGACTCTCAATACTTACTGTCATGGTTTTGGGGTTTTGTCCTGTTATTTCCTGTTTTATTTTGAAGTGTTCTCCTCTCCTCCTGTGTCTTGTTGTTTTTACTTCCTGTCTTTTGTTTGCTATTCCCTCCAGTTTTGATTGTTTGCCCCGCCCTAATTAGTTGCACCTGTGTCTCCTTGTCCCCCCTCCGTAAGGGTATTTAGTCTGAGTTTTTCCTTTGTTCGGTCTCAGTTCGTCATTGTACGTGTATCTGTGTCAAGCATCCTAGTTTGTGGTTCTGTGGGTTTTTGGATTTTGTTTCTTTTGTTTGAGACTGCTTGCCTGCTCCCTGTCTGAATTGTGTTGCCTCTGTGTGCCTGAAATAGGTCTAAGCCTTTTTTTGTGTTTTGTATAATTGAATGGTTGATTTGGACCCGCTCTGCCTACATGTCTGCATTTGGGTCCTTTCCCTGCTACCCTGCTTGACACGCTACAACACTTACAGTTCCAAGAACAATGTCAAGGAAGATACACATAGATATGCAGCTAAAACAAGGACAACAAAGCTGAACAAACATAAACGTATACTGTAACTATTATGTACAAATTATGGGTGAAAAATAGACACAAATACAAACATATGGGTGTAAGAAGTATTCAGATCCTCTACTTAAGTAAAAGACACTGTGAAAATACTCCACTACAAGTAACATTCCTGCATTCAAAACCTTACTTAAGTAAAAATGTTAGTATTATCAGCTAAATGTACTTAAAGTATCAAAGTAAAAGTCCTCACTGTGCAGTAAAACGCTCCTGTCAGTGTTTTATTATATCTGATGTTTCTGGATTCAAATTCCTGCTGCATTAATGTGTCTGTTGCATTTTACTGCTGCAGATGTTTAAGGTTGAGCTCATTTTAACTGCTTTATATACTGTTGGGTAGTTTAATCTGCAGCAATGCATCATGGTCTATAAGATCATCACATGTTTGTAGTGTCGCTGTCCTGTGAGAACCATGTATCTCTAAAAAGTCAACTTTTCATGAGAAAAACAGCCTGTTTTCAGCTTTGTGATGATGCGTTTTCCAGCTGATCCGAGGGGGGGTTGAAGAGTTTATTCAGCTTCAGAAGGAGGAGAGTTTTCTCAGCACGTTAAGGAAACACTTCATCCTTCAGTTCATCACAAACATTAAAAATCTCCACATAGTTTTCACTGGACAGGAAGGGGATGAAAAACTGTCATCTGTAAAGTAACTAAAGCTGTCAGACAGATGTGTTGGAGTAAAAAGTACAATATTTGCCTGTGAGATGTAGCGGAGTAGAAGTATAAAGTTGCATAAAATGGAAATACAAATACCTCAAATTTGTACTTAATATTGTAGCAAGTATTGTATTGAACTATTAGATACAAGCTATAGATGAAAAAATAGACACAAACATGTATACAGTGGTGGAAGAAGTATTCAGATCCTCTTCTTAACCATTTAACCATTTACAGGTACGTAGAGGCCAGCTAATATTCTAGCTGTATGGCACTGCATTGCGCGTTCTCTCACTGCAAGGCACCTTATCATGTTTTATCTACCATAGGGGCATCCAAGAGGGCCCCCTGTTTCCACCAGTGAAGACAGATCATATCTGTAATTTGGGAGCCGTCATAAGATACGAGCAGTTTTATATGTGTGGACAGAGATGATGAAATCTGTGTTCCCGCTGTCTGAGTGGAGTTCAGAGGTTTGGTGTTGTTGTCTTTTTACTTACTAGACTTACAAATCATTAGGAACTGAATTCAGTTTCACTTCAGTTTTGCGTTTTCCTCGTCGCTCTCTCGTGTTTCCTCTCTGTCTTCCTCTTCCTGCTTATTAGTGTTGAGTGGACAGACAGAGACAGTCTGATTAACTGAGTCAGAGCTGATGTTCGTCATCACCTGGAAAAGAGAGAGAGTTCAATGTTATTCATTATTAATGAGTGAGGCTGCTCTCAAGTTGGTGCCAAAAGACTTTTGTGTGAAAAATAAAGATTAGAAAAGAGAAATCTAAAAGATAAAAACTCCAGATCTTAAACTATAAATATATGTAAGAAAGTAAAATGTAAACGAGTGCAGATATGCAGTCTGGAGGACAATGTGCTACAAGGCCAAAAACCAAGAAAAGTTTCTTCTCATGAGTTGACAACAACAAACTTCCATATGTCTGTCTGAACTTAATGACTCTGCATGTAAACGTACTGATTAATACATGTTTTTATCTTCCAGGGTCAAAGGTCATCAACGTGAATCAAGGGAGTGATGTTACTTTACCCTGTTCGCTCAGCAGCAAGGAGAACATTACGGATAAACTCTTTGACTGGAAGAAAGATGGTCAGAAGGACGTGTTCCTGTATGATGAAGGGAAACATTACAATAACGGCCGAGAAGGTCAAGATGAGCAGTTCAAAGGTCGAGTCTCACATTTTCCAGATGAACTGAAGCTCGGCGACGCCTCCATAAAAATCATAAATACGAAATTGGCCGACAGCGGAGACTACACCTGTGCTTTTCCTCGTCTTCAGCCAAGTCAAATATTCCACATTCGGCTTGTTGTTGTTGTTGGTGAGTGCTTTCATTAAACAGGTAAAGATGGCCGCTCACTTACTGATGCGACTGCTTTAAGAGTCCCAGATGGACTTTTGTCAAGTGGTCAGAATCCACATCTGGCAGGGCCTCGTCCCCACAGCGCTGCAGCCACATCTGGAGTGATCACCTCTCTGTCAGACAGGCTTCATGTTTGCGACACATTGCAGATTATTTCACTCTGCACAATGAAATTTCAGCCCACTCAGATTTTTTCCACAGTATTACCTGTCTGCCAAGTTGATGATATTTCACAAGCACTCTAACATCTGTTTTGTTTTCCCTTTTAGGTGATTTAATCTCTTGGGGCTCATTTTATTTATGTGCATTTCTGTCTCTTAATACCTGCACGTTTTAAACTGTATAATACCAAGAGCACGAGGAACTGATACGTGTCCATCACATCGCTGTAAAGCAAACGCTCTGAGGTTTCATTAGGTGTGCTGATCTCACTTTAGGCTCTGAAAGACTTGAATTGGTAAATAATTAAACAGAAAAAAATAGAAGCACTCTTGCTTTTTTCCTTTCACTTCGTCTTTCAGATGCAGTGAATCAGTCATAATATGGGCTATCAGGCTGAAATTCACAGGATCTCTCCCTCAACTTGTCTGTAGTGTCTGTGTCAAATTTTAGGATGACAGACAGAAGTGGCTCTGAGATATTTTAGAAAGTGCAGTACAGCGCATCTCCAGCAGATGTCTACAGAGCGCTCTAAAACTTCTCCAAAGTTACCAAATGATGATAATAAATCTCTTTGTGACGCTGAAAAAATGTCCCTAAGTGTTAAATTAGACTATAAAAAGTTGTTCTTAATATTTAAATAAAGATTAACATATTTATTATCATTGAATCTCGCCTCCCTAAACACATAAATACAGTTTCTCTGTTATGCGCGTGTCCCTCTGCCACAGAAAGTCCGCCTACATTAACTTCCATATATGGTCAGACAGGTGATTTTACTGGCTACAGACTCACCGTGTTTTCACGGTGCTGACTTGCCATTGGATGAAAGTAGCTGTCAATAAGACACACGTGGCGCTCAGGTAAAGATGCTGTGCTCTGATTGGCTGATGGAGTTAAAAGTGTGCAGGTTCGTCACTTTAGGTCGTAGAAAGATGCTGATTGGTTCGTTTTGTTCCTGGGCGTTTACTGATTTCAGAGATACTGAACATCATTGGTCAAATCTTTTGTCAATACTTTAAATTGACCGAAATCCGTTAGTTTAGGAAGTTTTGAAGAGCGGTGCTAAAAATAAACGAGGGACACAATCGACTTTTATTCAGGTTATTTTACTTCCGCTTGAACTTAAACGAGCTGAATTTAATCGGTGGACTTTTGTTCTTTAAAACGAGCCCCTGTTCGTCTATAAATGTCTGTTTTTCGACCTATAAATACATTTTAACTGCGGCTAAACAGGATAGCAGGTAAGTTGCTAACTGTTTACTGCCGTAAAGTAAGACGCTGCTGTTGTAATGTCGTAAATTCTTCATTTAGATTCTTGAATCCGTTGAAAAAACGAACATCTGAGCTTTCAGACGAGGTGCAATATGTCTGTACTGATATTTGCAGTCAACATGAAAATATGTTGTATATTTATTTATTATTTTTTGACATAAATCTCGGGTCGCATGCAACCTCCGTGCTTTAAAAGATTAAAGGACAGATCAGGTGAAAACATCCCAGGTGAGTCTTGATTTTGATGACGTCACTGATCTTTACGTCACCATGTATGGATATAACTCATTACTGATTAGTGGAGACATTCAGACACCAACACATTTTTGGTTTGTACAAATTTTATTATATAAAACGTTTATAAGTTAAAAAGTTTATCAGAATTCTTACAATTTAATAATAATAATAATAATAATAATAATAACGACGTGTAATAGTGTTTAATGTCCATTGGTCACTTCTGAGCGATACCCAATACTTTATTTAAGCTACCTGTGCCACAATCGATGCAGTATATCGGTCAGTGTATCTTTAATGATACGCTGACATTGATAAAGTCGTTGTTCTGCGCAGGTTTGGCTGTCCAGCCCAATGGGAAACCACATTACGAGCCAAATGCACTCAGCTGCCAGTTTATTTGGTACATGTATCTGAAGCTAATGCAGTCTAATTTAACTGAACAGCGTGATTCTGGATTTGAAGTTAGTTCTGCTTGTAATGAAGCAGTCCTGCAGTAAATCCTTCACGAAGGTTATAATGTTCAGTTTCTGTTTGAACTAATTATGAAACATCTTGATGCAACTGAATGATCATGTTGAAGGATGCAGTTTGAGGTGCTGTTGAATTGTGTAGCGTCATACAGAGAAGTGTTTCTGTTATTTAGGCGACCCTCGGTGATACAAATGGGGTGAACGAAATAATAGAAACACCTGTTAGTTTAACGAAATACAATTCAACAGCACCACAAACTACAGCCTCCAAAATGATCATCAAGTCGAATCAGCATGTCTCTAAAACAATTCCAACAGAAACTGAACATTATAACCTTCATGGAGGGAGGATTTATTGCAGGACTGCTTCATTACAAGCAGAACTAACTTAAAACCCAGAATTACGTTGTGACAGTGAAGATGTAAATAAAAACAACAGAGAAACTGTCCACATCCTGGTTTCTAAGTCTGGGCAGGAATCCTCCTCCTCTGTCTGAGCCTGAAACCAGGAGTTCACAAACGTTCACCACTTCACACATTTACTAACATTTGGCTTGTGGTTTGTGTTAAATGTGACACTGTGCAGCTCACTAAAGCATATGGGCTAATTCACCGGATCACAGGCGCTGTATGATGTTAGAATCAAAGACAATAACACAGAGGACACAAAACGGGATTATAGATCACCGGTTTACAGTCAGGTGTGTATTACTACTTCTGTCTGGCAGCTTCCTCGCAGCAGAATGAAGCTGAATTACTGTATAAATTCTTCTCCAGCAGATAAACCAACAGCGTCTCTCTTGCTCTGTTTCTCTCAGCACATTAAACTCTGGTAGGTTTATTATTGAATGTGCAGCGCTTTGCAAAAGTTTGGACATCCCTCAACTTTTTTGCACTACTTGCTCGGCCGCAAAATGATCTTAAAAGTCTGTATTTTTAAATCTGTGTTTACACTGTTACGCTAAAGAAAGAAGGAACTGCAGATCGAAAGCAAAATAAATGAACATGCTCTCCTTTTATTTGCTAAAATAAAATAAATCCACCGTGATCTGTTCTTATAATTCCGTTATCTAAAATGAAAGAATTGAACTAATTTGGGTTTCTCACTGATACAAGAGGTGTGTTTTTAACATGATGTATATTTCATAACAGGTTTTATATTAGTTTAAAATACAAAATATTGTCTGAATCTCAGATATTGTCGTACATTTAATGGTAAAAGTTTACTTTGAAAAAGCTTGGACCCACCTCATGTTTTGCAGTGTTTTGGGAATAGTTATGGTTCATGTAAAATATCTGATCAAAGTTTTTATGTCACTCGGATACATTTTTCTGGACTTTAGAGTGATGGATAAATTCAAACTGTAAAACATGAACTAACCTGTAGTTTTAAAGAAACAATAAATGATAATGCTCCTTCCCTCGTGAGAAAATATAAAACACTGCAGTGAAATCTTTCATCAGCTGCTGCTACAAAAGAAGAATTACAACAAATCTGATGATCAGTTTTCCATTCGAGCAGCACGAGACTGTAGATCAAATACACTCAGTGGCCACTTTATTAGGTACACCTGTACAGTCTAATGCAATTCATTAGAACTGTTCTGCTATAAAGTCTACCTTTTTACAGAGTTTCTAATGTTCAGTTTTTATGTTTATCAGTGAGCTCACAGGTAAAGGTGGTGTGCTGGACTACATTATACTGAGAGGTGTTTCTAATTTTCTGTCCTCTTATTTACAAACATGAGGGGGGCAGAATATTAGAAACACCTGAATATAATGCAGTCCACAACACCACCACTGTGACCTCAGTGCTAAAACATATAATTTAATTAACACCTCTGTGACAGCGTATAAACAAACACTGAACATTATCGGCATAATAAAGTGAAGTTAATGGCAGAACAGTAGTGTTGCATTAGATTGTACAGGTGTACCTAATAAAGTGGCCACTGAGTGCAGGTATCACTGACACAATTAAGCCCTGATAACACAAGGGGTGCACATGCATTTGACCCTATGTTCCATATTTTTATTACACTTACTTTAATATTACTTTAGTTTAACAGAAAATATTGTCTACACATCAGAAAACACATTTCATGTGATGTCATTTCAAATGGAGCGTAAAACTTCGTCGTCCAAACGTCTTCACTGTGTCTGTGCTTCTGTCATGATATGAGTCAGAAATAGTGTTTGCAGTTGTAAATAGTTACCAAACTTTTGGTAGAAGTTACAAATGTTTGAAATATCATCATGTCCTATCTAACAATGCAGGGAGGTGAAACTAAGGCTCATATTGTGCTTTTTTATTTCTTTTGGTTTGTTGTGTTTTTCTTCAATCTTAAACACGCTCTAATCAACATTTACAAGCAGAGAATGGATCAACAAAAACATCCCAATGTTTCATTTGTAAAGCTGGAATTCTCTTACGTAATCTGTTGTTTCTATAATGTTCACAGGTGCAGCTCCAGAGCCGTACGTCACATCACTTAATGAAACAAATGACTGGTGGCTGCTGCAGTGTAAGGTTCAAGGTGCTTCTCCAAAACCTAAAGTAGAGTGGCAGGACAGTGCTGGAAAGAGACTTCCTGCTGAAGAACCACAGGTCTCAGAAAGAGGAGGCAGCTACGACATCATCCTCCAAACTACTGTGACCAAGACCGACCGCTATCGCTGTGTAGCCACACAGGAGGACATCAACCATCAGACTGATGCTACGATTTATGTGCATATCAGTGGTGAGATTCTTCCTGGTCGTATTTTTATATTCAAATAATTTTAATTGTTTATTAGTTTTCAAACATGTTTAAATGTTCGGGCTGAACACAAAGCAAATTGGGATGAAGTCACATTAAACTGAGACTCTGAGACTCCACTTCCTGAATCTACAGAGAGAGGAGGAAGAATGAGAGGGTCTGGAGGGAAACAACAGAAAGAGCTGGAGTTTGGAGTAAACTCTGAGATCAGTACGAACGGTTAAAAACCACACACAGATGGTGTGTACACTCCTGGCCAGCTATAGCTATCGTCTGCATTGACAGTATTTCAGGTGTTTGTCAGATTCATAGGATTAAATAGAGGCGAAAATCAACTTTGTGTTCAGTCTGAATTCACCTTTTAGGAGCATGTACTTCATTAATAATACAACTGTGATTACACCCTAATACTATATGATGTGCAGTTACATTCCCAGAGTTACATTTGCTCTTTGTAAACATGTTTCAGAGGAAGATTTTAAGGACAGAAATGATGAACGTTGAGAAGTGTTGTGCAGCATCAAAACACAAGCTATTCCATATTATACCATAAAGAAAAAAGACATTTTGATACCCGGCTCTTGTCACCACCACTTCTTCACTGCCATGCATCAACTGAAGCTCAGTCCTGATCCAAGTCCCCTTTTTGTACTTGGCCTGGTTATCTGTACGTATATATGTGGTTAATAAGTGAAGATTTCTGCATCAGCAAATTAAAATGGGTTACACCACACAAACTAGTCCTTACATACAGTTGAGCCTGTTGTTAGAAATATTACCACATACTAACTACCAGGTGTAACTGTGGTGTAGCTGATTGAACCAACTGACAAACTAGTTTGTTACAGAAAACACAAGATATGACCTGCTTAGAGCAGAAGAGGTGAGCGTTATCTGACAGGACGCTGGTGTAAAACGGAGCTTAGTGTTCAAAATCCACTTGTTTAATTATGATGAGTGATAATGATAACACGAATCACCGAACATCATCACAGATACGAGCTCGCTCTGACTAAACAGATGCAAATAAGGTCTGTTAAATTATATTTTACAAAATAATGTTGCTAAAATGATAAGTTATGGCAATAATAATAATGTTACACTTAAAGGCCCAGTTATGTCTGTTAGGCAGCGTATTTCCCTCTCACTCTGCACTGCATGAATACATATTATTCTGAAACTAAAACATTCCTGCATCTAGAAAGACAAACAAAGCAGTTCCTGCTGCACCTTCACAAAGTATTAGTGGGTTAATGTTTTACTTGGCCACTAGGGGCGTGCCATAGCATATCGTTCACGATAATACTGGTATCATTTTTAATATGATAAAAAAAAAAGTCATATCGTGATAATGGCAACATTACGACTTGTTGACGTAATGACGTCGCACCGTTACGCACAGCAACAACAAGCACGGCTGAAAGCGAAAGTAACATTGCTACCGGCTCCACGGTGGAGGAGCTGGTTCCAGAAAGGGGAGCGACTGCGACGCTGAAGTTCGCTTCCGATTCGGCAGATAAGGGGACAGTTAGTCACTTCCAGCGCTGAGCGACCGATCCTCCGCTGTTTTGCTCCTCTTACTGCTGTGAAAGCCTGTTAGACATTGTGGGAGCATCTCTGGTAAAGCCTTAACGCTGTCTGAAACCCACTTTTAAATTTGTAAAACCTTTATTCTGTTTGTGAAAATGCAAAAAAAAAGCGATTTCACTGCTTTTTTTTTTTTCACGCCTAGACCACATTGGACCAGGTCCAGATCAGACACCACTGTACCTAGACTTGTCAAATCTGGACTAGATTATCCCGGAGAGGCTGAATAAATAACAGGTTAAACAGGTAAAAGGTTAATGCAGGCAGGCAAAAAGCTAAAAAACTAGCAGAGTTGAAAAGCACAGCTGCAGGCAGATTCAGGCAAAACCAAAGGACAGGGAGACACGATACTCAGTGAGGCAAATGACGAGGCTGCTGTGCAGCTCTACAGTATAAACTCTGGATAACGGAGTAATGAGGATCATGTCTGCAGGCAGGTGCGAGGTCAGGCCACTGGCAAAGGTAGGAACACAATGAGGACAACTGGTGGGCAGGAGAAGGAGAGCAGGGGCTGAAATGACGGCAGATGTTAGCGGACAGATCAACGAGATGAATTAAAGGATTTCTCAGTCGACTGTGACGAAGTACTGACAGAAAGCTTTTCATAAAAATGTCTTTATATGTAGATCAAATGAAGAACGCGCACACTAATGGCTGGATTCTGGTACTTCTCACACAGGCCACGGTGCAGGAAAATAACACTGGCAGAAGCAGTGAGAGAGGCTGACAGAGGCCAGCTGGAGGAAAGATGAGAGAAGAGTTTGAGTAAATGAACTAACTGACCGATCCATGAAGATGTTTTGATTGTTTTTCAGAAGGTAAAGATAACGTTTCTACTTTTGTTTTCGAGAGAGAGAGAAGAGCGCTACATGGCGGTTACACATGAAATGGAGAGACGTGGACTAAAGTGACAACAAAGACCATGTTGTGGAAATAGTGACATTGCTATTTTTTTGCATTTTCACAAACAGAATAAACGTTTCACAAATCTGAAACTGTGTCTTTTAGGAACAGCTGAAGAGAGACAGGAAATGTGGGAGAGAGAGAGAGAAGGGATGACATGCAGCAAAGGGCCACGGGCTGGATTCGAACCCGCGCCGCTGCGGTACGGTGGTGTCTGATCTGGACCTGGTCCAATGTGGTCTAGGCGTGAAAAAAAAAAGCAGTGAAATCGCCCTTTTTTTTTTTTGCATTTTCACAAACAGAATAAAGGTTTTACAAATTTAAAAGTGGGTTTCAGACAGCGTTAAGGCTTTACCAGAGATGCTCCCACAATGTCTAACAGGCTTTCACAGCAGTAAGAGGCGCAAAACAGCGGAGGATCGGTCGCTCAGCGCTGGAAGTGACGTTTCCCTTAACTTTCCCCTTAACTGCCGAATCAGAAGCGAACTTCAGCGCCGTGAAGCCGCTTCAGTAGTGGAAGTGGTTTGGTTACAAAAGATCACGCGGCGTTTCCCACACATAGACTTTCCTTGGTCGGGCCGCCCAGGTGTATTAACGGCGCCGTCCGCCATCGATGAACTAGTGGACAGTCTCCGCTCACTCGACCCCTCCAGTCTGCTGACAGCCGCACGTGCTCTGCAGAGGAGCAGAGAGAGAGAGTCTCCTACTGAAGCCGCTGTTTAGTAAAAGGCTGTAAGTGCACCTGTTGGTGGTGACGTCATTAACAACAAGCCTCCTCCACGCGCGGCTCAGCTGCTGCCGTGGAAACGGACTCGCAGGTGGAAAAGTCCAAAACGGGAGTTGTGTTTTTTTGGGCGACTTTATAAAACATCCTGCTGACGGAGAAAGTCAACGGAGCAGACACACACGGGGAGAGAGACACAGGAAGGGGCGGGGCGAGCGTGTGTGTGTGTGTGTGTGTGTGTGTGTGTGTGTGTGTGTGTGCAGTGTGCAGTAGTGTGTGTGTGTGTGCAGTAGAGTGTGTGTGTGTGTGTGCAGTAAGAGACAGGTGTGTGTGTGTGTGTGTGCAGTAAGAGACAGGTGTGTGTGTGTGTGCAGTAAGAGACAGGTGTAGGTGTGTGTGTGTGTGTGTGTGTGTGCAGTAAGAGACAGGTGTAGGTGTGTGTGTGTGTGCAGTAAGAGACAGGTGTAGGTGTGTGTGTGTGCAGTAAGAGACAGGTGTGTGTGTGTGTGTGCAGTAAGAGACAGGTGTGTGTGTGTGTGTGGTGTGTGTGTAAGTGTGACAGGTGTGTGTGTGTGTGTGTGTGTGTGTGTGTGTGTGTGCAGTGAGAGAGTGTGTGTGTGCAGTAGAGACAGTGTGTGTGTGTGTGTGTGTAAGAGGTGTGTGTGCAGTAAGAGACAGGTGTGTGTGTGTGTGTGCAGTAAGAGACGGGTGTGTGTGTGTGTGTGCAGTAAGAGACAGGTGTGTGTGTGTGTGTGTGTGTGTGTGTGCAGTGCAGAGACAGTAAGAGACAGGTGTAGGTGTGTGTGTGTGTGCAGTAGAGACAGGTGTGTGTGTGTGTGTGTGTGCAGACAGGTGTAGTAAGTGTGTGTGTGTGTGCAGTAAGAGACAGGTGTGTGTGTGTGTGTGCAGTAAGAGACAGGTGTGTGTGTGTGTGTGTGCAGTAAGACAGTGTGTGTGTGTAAGAGACAGGTGTGTGTGTGTGTGTGTGTGTGTGTGTGTAAGAGACAGTAAGAGACAGGTGTGTGTGTGTGTGTGTGCAGTAAGAGACAGGTGTAGTGTGTGTGTGTGCAGTAAGAGACAGGTGTAGGTGTGTGTGTGTGTGCAGTGAGAGACAGGTGTAGGTGTGTGTGTGTGTGTGTGTGTGTGTGTGCAGTAAGAGACAGGTGTGGTGTGTGCAGTAAGAGACAGGTGTGTGTGTGTGTGTAAGACAGACAGGTGTAGGTGTGTGTGTGTGTGTGTGAGAGACAGGTGTAGGTGTGTGTGTGTGTGTGTGTAAGAGACAGGTGTAGGTGTGTGTGTGTAAGAGACAGGTGTAGTGTGTGTGTGTGAGACAGGTGTGTGTGTGTGTGTGTGTGACAGTAAGAGTGTGTGGTGTGTGTGTGTGTGCAGTAAGAGACAGGTGTAAGAGTAGTAGGTGTGTGTGTGTGTGCAGTAAGAGACAGGTGTAGGTGTGTGTGCAGTAAGAGACAGGTGTGTGTGTGTGTGTGTGTGTGTGTGTGTGTGCAGTAAGAGACAGGTGTAGGTGTGTGTGTGTGTGTGTGTGTGTATACAGTAAGAGACAGGTGTGTGTGTGTGTGTGCAGTAAGAGACAGGTGTGTGTGTGTGTGTGTGTGTGCAGTAAGAGACAGGTGTGTGTGTGTGTGTGTGTGTGTGTGTGTGTGTGTGTGCAGTAAGAGACAGGTGTGTGTGTGTGTGTGTGTGCAGTGTGTGTGTGTGTGTGTGTGTGTGCAGTAAGAGACAGGTGTAGGTGTGTGTGTGTGTGTGCAGTAAAAGACAGGTGTAGGTGTGTGTGTGTGTGTGCAGTAAGAGGCAGGTGTAGGTGTGTGTGCAGTAAGATACAGGTGTAGGTGTGTGTGTGCAGTAAGAGACAGGTGTAGGTGTGTGTGTGTGTGTGCAGTAACAGACAGGTGTAGGTGTGTGTGTGTGCAGTAAGAGACAGGTGTGTGTGTGTGTGCAGTAAGAGGCAGGTGTAGGTGTGTGTGCAGTAAGAGACAGGTGTAGGTGTGTGTGTGTGCAGTAAGAGACAGGTGTGTGTGTGTGTGTGTGAGTAAACGCTACAATAAGGTGGAGAATTAAGTAGAATTTAAAATGGTGAAATAAGAAATAATTTACTAGAAATACGGTAATTATTCTTTCAAATATTATATATATTATATTTTCTGTAGACAAATCTAATATATATTAATATTTTTCAGGATTTTGCGTCATATCGTCAAGAATATTGTTATCGCAGAAATACCCTGAAAAGTCGTGATATTATTTCGGGGCCGTATCGCCCGCCCCTATTGGCCGCTCATGCTGCAGCTCGTGATGCTGAACTAATCTCCATGTTTGCGTTGTTGTTGGCGTTCTGATTGGACGCTGCTACGGATATCGCCTGGCAACCAAGTGACTCTTCTCAGACATTCCTTAAGATTGAATGGCGCAACCCAGTTTAGTAAATCACTAGTCTGAAACTGATCCGCAGTGACTTATGATTTAGTAAATACTTCACACACAAACTAATAGATTTAGAAAAAGCTTCTGCAGCCTGATCCTGAGGATCGTCATGGCAACACCACACGAGGGCTGATTTAGAGGCTGAAGTCGCAGCGGTCATTTACATGTATGAGCCACAAGTGGACAGAGAAAGGGTTTAACACATGAATGTAACACGTGTCTCACCAAAATACACAGAGGCTCCGAAATATGTATCAGCTGTAATCAGAGATACATAAGAGAGAGATTTATTCATCCGAGTTGCAAAATGCAGTTTTTCAGCCAAGTCACACATGAATCACATCACAAACAACATGAGGACGCTCAGAGATGTCGGTTAGATTTTAGTCACTGAGGATTTTATTCTTTCATTTCTTAACTACAAACTGAGCTCAGACTAAAAACCAGGACCAGACTTTAACTCTGAATAGAAACAATGATAGTTCCTGGTAATAATGTGACACCATGGAGGCACATATCAGCTTTGGACCTGCGGCTTTTACTGGACAATGGAAACTTGTAATTAGCACCCATTGCATTGCAGTGAGGGTCCCAGATGACAAACGTGTTGGTAGAAATGTAGCTTCTTTACACTTAATTCACTGCAGCAGCGTGTTGGTTGATTACAAGCAGAAATAAAATGCAGCATCAGGTTTGGACTTGAAGTGAAAATGGAGATGAAACAAAAATGGCGGCATAGTGCGATATACAGCTGTGATTTACAGCCAGATGTGTGATTCTGCCTGCAGCTTCCTGACAGCAGAAGTTCTGAGTGGAAACAGGTTGAACTTGACTTTCTTCTCCAGTTAATGAAGCAACAACCTGACAAGCAAAACCTCTGCTCTCGACTTCTCTCAGCACAGTAAACACGCTTAAAGCTTTATCACTGAATATACAACCAAAACATTTAGACAGCCCTCAACTTTTAGCATAATTTGTTCTGCTTCAAAGTTATCTTAAAATATTATTTGAAATATGTTTTCTAAAGTCTTAACAGTGTTTTCTGTTACACTACAGTAATATGAACGCTGTTTATTTTTATGAAGTTAATACATTTCTTTAAATGAAAAATAAGTTACAGACACACCCTGCATCCGTGAAAATGATTAAAAAAGATTTCTTATGTGGTTCAGTTCTCATTCAAGTTTTAGCTGCAAGTTTCAAACATTAATTATCATTTTCTAATTGTAGTAATTCTGACTATTAAAGCAGCAGAAGCTGATGAGAGATCTTCTGAATGGATTTTATGCTGAAGGTTGAATTCAGATTCAGAAATCGTGACCAGACCTGTTGTTTCACAGCAAAACAAATGATCATACTCTTAAACATTTTCCAAAAATGAAATATAGATTCCACTGTGAGCTTTTGTGAGCTTAAAGGAAGAATTGTATGTGCCAAGTTGATATTTCACAAGAACTCTAACATCTGTTTTGTTTTGCCTTTTAGGTCCCATCTTAAAGGACGGAGAATCAGGTGAGTCCTGATTTTGATGACGTCATTCTCTACCTGTCACATGTGCTGTGAGTTTGGCTCCACAGTATATAATATTCGATATATTCGAATATCAATTCATGTGCGATATAGCAGATGACCACGTCACCATATTCAAGTGTTCAGTGTTTCCGCTGGTCTGAGGGCCAGTTAGTTACTTTAGTCAGCCATAAAGAGCGCAGCTGAGCTCAGGCTGCAGTATAATAGTCGGTGAACGGCTGCGTGTTGTTTGCTGCCACAGAAAATAAATAAAGTCCCTGTTTATGTCACGTTACTCCTGGGGAGTAACTATATACTGCAGCCTGAGCTCGTCCTCACACTTCATGGCTGACTGAAGCAACGTGAGGCTCACTTTCACAGCAACACCGCTGGTTACCCACAAGGCCGCCTTCCTTAAAGGGGAAGGCTCGGCAGGTAACAGCCAGGTGCAGTCAGGCTGTGGGTGAGCTAACCAGAGGTGGAAGAAGCATTCAGGTCCATTACTTATCCAAAAGTACTAACACCAACCCCACTGTGAAGATACTCCACTACAAGTAAAAGTTGTGCAGTAAAACGCTTCCTGTCAGTGTTTTATTATATCTGATGTTTCTGGATTCATATTCCTGCTGCATTAATGTGTCTGTTGCATTTTACTGCTGCAGATGTTTAAGGTTGAGCTCATTTTAACTGCTTTATATCCTGTTGGGTAGTTTAGCAATGCAGCAATGCATCATGGTCTATAAGATCATCATGTTTGCACTATTTGAGAATTTATGGTGTTATTTTAGAGAAAATGAGTATCGAGATATATATCGTATATGGCAGCATATTAGACTAAAAATATCAATATTATTTATAAGCCATATCAGCCGGCCCTGCTCCGCTCCCATTGTGCCCCAATAACTGTAGAGCCGACCCACCACCAAGAAGCACATCAGGATTTTAATCTTCACAGCGCTGGGCAGTAGTCAGTGGTGGAAGAAGCACTCAGATTCTGTACTTCAGTAAAAGCAGCAAAACCACAACGTAAAAATACTGTTACAAGTCAAAGTCCTGCATTCAGAAGTCCACTTGAGTAAAAGTATAGAAGTATCAGTTAAATGTACTTAAAATAGTAAAATTATTATATTTTATAATTAATCACATGTTTTGTAACTAGTAACTATATCTGTCTGATAAATGTAGTGCAGTGAAAAGTTCAATATTTCCCTCTGAAATGTAGTGAAGTAGAAGTATAAAGTAACAGAACATGGAAATACTCAGTAAAGTACCTCAGTTGTTCTTTCACTGCTCAGTGAAACATAAACCTAGCTGAGCTGCACGTTTAGCTGGACGGGTAATATTTTCTTTTAACAAAGCTCATCAATACTCGCTGTAACAGCAGCTGTGATAAAATACAGACGTGCCGACGAGTCGTAATCCAGAGTCCATCGTGGCCTCGGCTCCGGGTGCAGAGACCCTCGGCTGTAGACAGATCGCCTCACACGTTGGCAGATCTCAGGCACAGCAGGAGTTTAGCAGCAGTCACATGTCAACAGCCTGAAGTAGAGGTGGCAGGACAGGGATTCAAACCTTCTTCCTACTGATGAGCAGCACGTCTCAGAAAGAGGACGACGCTACAACATCCCCTCCTCACTACTGAGACCAGAACCAGAACCGGCCTCTTAGCTGTGTAGCCGAGCAGGAGGCGACTGGCCATAAGATCGATGCTAACGTCACTGTTCCTGCTGAGGTTCATCCCAGTGGTGTCTGAATCTGCTAATAGTTTTACATTTTAGATTTCAGGAGCATGCACACCTTCAGTTGTTCTTCGTGTCGGCTGTGATGTCCAATCTGCTGTTTATGATATGCAGCTACATTCTGAGTGTTACGTTAACGCTTTGTGATCTGTTTCAGGGTTCCCCACTGGATTGTTTTTTGGTGGAGTTCTCTGCGCTCTTTTAGTTGGTGGTGTTGTTGGTGGTGCTGTTGTTTCTCTAGCTAGGCGTTACAGAAGGCGTCGCTCCACACAAAACTCTCAGAGAGGTGAGTTTAAATAAAGTATTGTATCAACATATTCATGATGAGCAGACAACACAACAAATTCTTTACATGTGTCTCATGTTTAGAGTCTCGACAGTAGTTTTATCTTCTCAGGCATAAAGCATTCTGTTGGTATTTACACCCAGGGTAGGATCAAGGCAGGTTTTCTTTAATGTAACTTTGTTTTCCTTCCTGCAGGTTCACAGACTTAAAGACCCCAGCCATCAGGGCAGCCACCTGATCCAGAAACTGTGAAGTTGGCTGCTGAAGTGTGTGTGTGTTGTATTTCTGTTTTGTGAGAGCCAGTCTGAGGTTTGGACCAGACTGTATGATAGTGAGGACATTTTGGCTGGTCCTCACTTATTTCAGGCAGTTCGAGGGTTAAAACCTTAACCTGTTTTGGTGCGAGTTACTGAGTTTTGGAGATATCGACCAAATAGTTCCAACATGAAACTGCTCAAAACAAATCTGTGGATTATCTCGAGTAACCGGGTCATGATTTCTAGAAAGAGGCGTTGCTGTTGAATTTTTCAAATGTAGTTTTTTGGCACTTTGAGCTCCACAAGCCGAGTGCCATATAGTCCCATTATATTCAAAACATGCAGACGTCTCTACAGCCGATATCTCCAAAACTCTGCAACTCGCACCAAAACAATCTAGATGGATAAACAGCTCTACAGGTGAGGGGGAAAATATGTATTTTTGATTTTGGGTGAACTGTCCCTTTAAGGTTAAAACTAGTTTTCGGTTAAGGTCAGGATTAGGGTTGTGGTGAGGCAGATAGTTGTGATGGAGCCAGATGAAAAGTGAGGTTGTTGAGGTGTCGAATGTGCATGTAGCATTACTACGTCCCATTACCACAAACACAACCTTTCCCTGACCTTAACCAAGCGTTTTATATACTGTCCTCGTAATGGGTTCCAGGTCATGGACAGTAAGATAACAGCATGCACAATATGTAGTCATTACCTTTATCTCACAGCACTCAGTATTTGGTCAAACAAAATACTTACAAATAGTGTCCAAGGCAAGTGTCGGACACAAACTTCTGTCAGAGGAAACAGGCGTCAGTTCGCTCTAACCGACTCTTGTTGGACGGTTGAACAACATCTGGAATGATTTAATGGCACCGACTGGAGAATTAGAGCCTCCAGCTGTTTATCTCCAGGTGTCCAACTCCTGATATCCACATAACAGTAGTGGATGGAAACACACATTACTTTATAATTTAACTGTTGCTTTTATTCTAATATTCTGATTATCTGATGCGTCTAATTTTACTCTTGCGCTGTCGTCAACGTAGATACATTTAGTTCCAGGCAGCACAAAGTCAAGTCATAATAAAACTGCCCCCTGGACTGTTGCTGAGGACATTATACTGCAGCACCGGGATGAATAAGATGGAGCTGCGTAGAAACACAATGAAACTGAAGAAAATGTGCTAAATAACGAGACGGCAACGCAGGATAATAGAACAAGGAATGAAAAATAATAAAAGTGACACAGCAGAATGAAAAGGGACCAAGTTAAAAAGGGACCTGATTAAACTAAACTTCCAGTAAAAGCGAGTTTGATATAAGTGTTCAAAGCTAAGGGGCTCGGACCAAAGAAGCCCATCAGGTGACCTGAAACGACCAGGAGACCCCTGACTGAGGATTTCAGGCTGCTGCAGCGCAGACAAGGTTCAAATGTCTGGAATGTATTTAGCAGCTTCACTATGAGGTGACTAAAACTTTATTAACAAAACTGAAACTGTAAAACTGACAGGCAGCTAGTGAAGAATGGGAGGTGCTGTTTGTGTTCCTGTAATTAGTTAAAATCCGAGCAGCAGCATGTTTGATGAGCTGGAGGCAGGCGGGTGCCGTCTGTCTGAGGCCTGAATAAAGAGAGCTGTAACAGTCCAGACAAAATGAGGTCAAATCATTTCAGACTTCTTCAGGATCTGAGGCTGTTAAAAACCACTAAACTGGATTTGTGACCCTCAGCTGAAGGAAACAAGCTTGCACCGCCACGGTAACTTTTTAATTTGAAAAGAAAAAGTTAAAACACCTGCTGGCTGGTCGTCAGTTAATCGCAGGGTCGGGGGTTCGATCCCCGGCTCCTCCCGTCCACATGTCCAAGTGTCCATGAGCAACACACTGAAGCCCAAACTGCTCCCGATGGTCAGACCAGCACCTTGCATGGTAGCTCGCTGCCATCGGTGTGTGAGTGAGTGTGAATGGATGAATGAGGAGCGAAGGTGCTGTATAAATGCTGTCCATTTACCAAATATGATCACACTGCTTGTAGTTCTTAAAGGTCCTAACGGAGCGAGACGTGGGCATTAACACAAACTCAAGACTGCACTGAACTCAAGCTGTGACGCTGGAAAAGAATGGGAATATATCTTGCAGCTGAAGTGAAATATAATGTGACTTCATTTTGTATTTTCATATTTATGTTACTTTTTATGTTATTTTATTGGCCTGTATCGCTTCTTCTTATTTCTTAAGGTGCTAATGAGTCTGTCAGGTGCAGTTACACACTGAACTACACACTCAGTGTCCAGTTTATTAGGTACAGCTAGCTAAAACTAAAGCAGCCTAATTCAACAGTCCTGCAATAAATCTTTCCTGAAGGTTAAAATGTTCAGTTTGTGTTGAAACTGTTAAATTCGACTTTATGGTCATTTTGGAGGCTGCAGTTTGTGCTGCTGATGAACTGTGTGGCCTTATACTGACAGGCGTTTCTCTTCTTTTGTCCACCCCATGTCTATCCATGAGTTTAGGCTAAATAACAGAAACACCTCTCTGAAACAGTTTGAACACAAGCTGAACATGTTGACCTTCATGAAGGAGGATTTATTGCAGGACTGTTATATTAGACTGCATTAGTTTCTGCTCGGTGTTCCTAATAAACTGGACACTGGGTGTTTACTGTTGTTGATATCTGAGCTGTGCTCTCTGAAAGTTCATGTATGTTTATGTTGCTAACTGATGATGCACTTCATCATTTCTGTCCAAACGTCTGAATAAAACATGAAAAATGTCAAACTGGATGTTGTGACTGTTTTTGATGTTTCTGTCTGTCTGATAAAAGAAACTAAAGTGATTTTACTGTATCGGCCCGATTCTAAGATGATCCATATTTTGCAACGTTTTTTCAATAAAGAGTTTTTGAGAATAAGAAACACTTTCTAGATAGATAGCTTTATTAATGCCCAGAGGGAAATTAAGTTGTCATAGCAGACATTAAAATTGACAGTTAAAATACAGTAATACACAAAAATGCACATAACAGGTACATGAACACAGTTAAAGGGGACACTAGGATGACTAGTGATAAGTGGGGTTATTGGCTGATAGTCCACTTAAAAATAAGGTGGAAGATTCAGGCAGATTATAATAATTCTAGTGTGCAAAATTTAATAAAAACTACAGGTTAACTGGTATGTACCACTGTTCTGAGGAAAAGAAATAAATAAAAACTGCTGATATAACAGCAGACCACATATAAATATTTTTGGGAGTGGTCATAATCAATAATAGAAAATAAAAGCTTAGTCCAGAGTGGATTGTAAGCCTCTGATTGGCCAAATTTAAAAAATTATTGACAGTTACCACGCCCTCTCAAAGTCTCTGGTCTGCAGAGATACAAACTTGAAAATATTCCAGATACGGGAGCTGCCATCTTTCCCTGGTGACGTCATTTGGAGCCAGAGTCTGTGCAGTAGTGATGGAGTTGGAGCCACGGTATCGAGGTCCTGCCCATACACCCGACCGACACAATCGCAAGCGGGGCTCCGCTGTCAATCATGACGTGAAATCCCCTTTTTATGGCATCAAATAACTAATTAAAACCAAACTTATCAGAAGAACGAACACTTGAACAAACATCGGCGTGATCAGAACTACCTAAAATGACAGAAACCATCTTTGGGAAAATGTACTTTGAGTTTTTAGTTTGGCTCATGTCCCAACCACTAACATGGAGGGGGCGGGGTTTATGACCTGTACTGCAGCCAGCCACCAGGGGGCGATCGAAATGTTCTGGCTTTCTGTTTGGGCAGCTGTCATGTCGTCCATCTTTATATACAGTCCATGGGTGTGAGGTATTGTCCGTGATCGCCAGCAGTTTTGCCAGCATTCAGTCCTCCACCACCTCCTCCACTGTGGCCAGCTTGGATCCAGTGACAGACCCAGCCTTCTTTATGAGTTTGTTCAGTTTGTTGGCATCCTTAGCTTTGACTGATGCCTGCACCCCAGCACACCACAGCATAGAAGATGGTGCTTGCAACAACAGACTGATAAAACGTGGACATCTTGCTGCCTTCTCAGGAAGTAAAGCCGACTCAGGCCCTTCTTGCAGATGGCCTCAGTGTTGGTGGACCATTCCAGCTCATCGTCCAGTTGAATGCAAAAATACTTATAAAACTTGACGAGCGCCGCGTCACTCCCACTGATGCAGACCGGAGAAGGTGGGGCCGCCTTCTTCCTGAAATCTACCACGATTTTTTGTTTTGTTTTGGCCACGTTTAGCTGCAGGTGGTTTTCCCCACACCACCTCACAAAGCAATCCGCCAGGCCCCAGTACTCCTCCTCCTGGACACCCTCCACACACCCCACAATGGCAGTGTCATCCGAGAATTTCTGTAGATGACACGATTCGGAGTTGTAGGCCTGCTTAAAGTGCGAAGTGTAGATGGTGAATAAGAAAGGAGATAGCACAGTTACCTCGGGGGCCCAAGTGTTACTCACCAGACGCTCTGACACACAGCTCTGTAGCCTCACAAACTGTGGTCTGCCAGTCAAGTAGTCCTCGATCCAAGACCACATGGGGGCATCCACCTGCATGACCTCCAGTTTGTCCTTCAGCTGTCTAGGCTGGATAGTATTGAAGGCACTTGAGAAGTCGAAGAACATGATCCACATAGTGCTGTTGGGTCTGTCCAGTGTCAGCGCGTTCGTTTATTTGCAAAAGAAAAGTCTGGAGAGAAGCTGTTCCTTAATTTGGCATTTATTAAAGCATTGGAGGATCAAAAGCATCTTGTACAAGGATCTTTTCTATTCAGAAAACCACAGTCAGCAAGCTGTTAATCTGTAGCCATCATCCTAAAAAAGAGTTTTAAATGAGAATGTACAACTATCTGATAGGTTTCTTCAGAGGTGGGGAGGAGCTGTGGTTTAGACTTAGCTCTCCCTTCGGTGGTGCACAGGCTGGTCCAGCCTCGTGGCACACGATTCCACCCTTCGTGTGGAGACAGCGCCCTGGTGGAGGAATCCTACACTCCCTCTGTTTGTAAGCTGCTAAAGTCTCTGCTTCGTTCCCTAAAACTGATACTTTTCCTCTCGTGGTCATTACAACACATACTGTCCTCAGTACATGATGTTCTTTCTGATATCCCTGTTTCTTTGTATAAATGTTGCAACAGCTAATCAACTTTTCCCTGCAGTCAGCAAGTCTGCAGGACAACACTTTGAATTGTTAAGCCTCATGCCCTGTGTGTGTGTGTGTATGTGTGTACAAAAGTTTCAACAAGGTATTAATATAATAGGCAAGCAACCTTCATTTAAATTATTAATTCTCACACCAGGGAGGAGCAGGCCCTCTGCAACAGGTATATATTTGCATCATCCACCCCTACATGCGGCTGATATGCAAACTGCAGGCGGTCTAATGATGAGCTAAGCAGTGGTCTGAGGTGTGCTAGGACCAGTCTCTCCATGACCTTCATTATGTGAGCGGTCAGTGAGTAATCACACCAAAAGATTCTTTCCTCTGCTTTTACTCTTATTTGAAATCAGAATAAAATGATGAGAATTTATGGACTGAATGACATGATGATTGTAAATAATAAGTAGGCCTACAGTACACCCACTGTTGCCTGTTAGTGTGGAAACAGTTTATCGGACATTCATTTTTCTTCTTCAGGCTTTTATTTCCTTACACAGCTGCAGTCACGTGTGAAATGTCAGTGTGAAGGTAAAGCACTGCTCGGGAGGAGTGGCACATATGCTATGTACAAGTTTTTCCCTTTATTGTGAAGGGTCATACCGGAAGTGTCGCTGCAGTTGCAGCTTCCTGGGAAATCGAAAGTGTTTGGGACTTGCAGGACTCGCAGCCAGAAACCGTTACATGCTCGTTAGTGACGCTGCTTTTTTGTTACAGTGATGTTTAATCTTCAGGTGACTTCGACAACTATGGAGCTTCTTCCTCTCGTGTGTCTCTATCTCCTGACTCGGTCTGGAACAACGTTTGCTGAAGAAGGTAAGAAAACGCAACTCAGACTGATAATCAATATCCTAATAATCAGCACAGATCGATATTAAAACACCCCCCTCCACAGCACAGGTGGAGTCATTTCATGCCCGCCTCCTCCTGGTTCACTACAGTCTCTGACAGACCTGCTGCGCAGTATTGTGATGTTGACCATGTAGCGGTCTTTGGCAGCGGATGTTCGGGGCGTCGCCTCCGTCCTGCTGAGAGAAACGCGCCGCTGATTCCGAGCGAAGCTTCTTCGCGTCAAACCCGATTCATTGTTGCGACACATTTCTGATATTTCTGATCAGATATGAACTCTTGTCCGCCACCTGAGGGCTGCTGAGGGGTCTGTTGGTTTTTACTGAGCAGGAAATAAGAAGAAGAATGAAATAAGAAGCAGGGAAAGTTGTTCCTCCCCCTTCCCCTTTAGACCCCGCCTCATTTTAAATCCAGATCCAAAGCCGTGACGATGTTCAGAAACAGAAATAAAAGAATAAAAACAGGATTGACAAAGCACCGTATGAACAGAAACGTTTCAGATTCAGAACTGTGTGATTTTCTTGCTCGTTATTTTCTCTTGTTGTATTTTAGCAGCTTGTCTGTGTGTTTGCTGGAAGACAAAGATGGATCTATAATTTGGGCCTCCTCCTCTGGCCTGCGCTGCTGTTCACGAGCAGCTGCTGCATCCAGCAGGTTTTATATGTGTGGACAGAGACTTCTGCAGGCAAACATCTTCAGGGCGGAGGCGTCTGAGCGTCCAACACTTCATTTCCTGCATTCTGGGGAACTTTTCTGCACCAGTTTGTGGTGGAAATGTCTTCATTTATGTAAAAGGAAACAGAATTCAGGCGGCAGGTGACGATTCAAATCTAGAAACTATAGTGGAATATAATGCAGTGCGGCTCTCAGGCCTGTGTTTTCTCCTGCAGATCAACTTTTCTCATTTAACATCATCCCTGCTGAGTCAGCACACCTGTAGGCCTCCTCTCCACCTGTATGCATTTTTATCCCATTACTGCATGTTACTAACTCGACATCTTCTCTCTCCTGTAGTTCTGTATTTTCTCGTTTCTCTCCTCTCTCCTTCTGTCGCTTTCAGCAGGTATTTCTGCCTCCCGAGCTGCAGAGTCTGGATCTGTGGTTGTGGGCTGCCTGCTGCCCCCGTGTTCCTGCTCGACACCCGCTACTACAGTTGTTGTTATTGGCTCTGTTACTAATACTGACATTATTTTTCCTATAGCTGTCATTCCTATTATTACTAATTTATTAATATTAACACTACAATTACATTACTACTAATTTAAAAATTCTAGGTGGTATTTGCATGTCCCCCACCCCCCCAAAACCTCTCTCTCTCTCAGATGGCCGCCCACCCTGAATCTGGTTCTGCTCGAGGTTTCGGCTCTTAAAGGAAGTTTTTCCTTACCACTGTCGCCAAGTTCTTGCTCATGGTGGGATTTGTTGGGTCTCTGTAAATAATATTATAAAGAGTTCAGTCCAGACCTGCTCTGTAGGAAAAGTGCAATGAGATAACTTTTGTTATGAACCGCTATATAAATAAAGTTGAATTGAATTGAATTAAAATGTGCACGTGGCTCCTGTTCACGTCAGTGATACATTCATTCATTTGAGTTCATTTCTAAAGCCCTGGACTTTAACAGCTCCTGTGTTTCAGCAGGTTTTCTGCTCATGTTCAAAACTTTCTGCACAATCAAAGTCTTTCCCACATATCTGTGTTCTCTGAGATTTCGACAATAAAGTCGTGATTTCACGAGAATGAAGTCATAATGTGTTTAAACTCGACCTGCCCTGTACTCTGCTGTGCAGTAGCCGACATTGTTGCCTGCTGCTGTGGTAGTATCCCCTTCAGACCGTCTGGCAGGCACAGAGCCCCGTGTGGGACTGTACTGGATGAGACACAGTTTAGGGAAGCGGCTCTGCGCTGCTCTTCATCGGAGGTGGGAAACCGAAACTACCTGCAAACACTTGTGATCAGGCAGAAATCTCACCACAAATCCACACAAATGTTTCCTTCAGCAGCTCCGATGAAGTGCAGCTCCCAGCCGCTTCAGTGGGAAGCTTCCTGGAGTAGTGAGACAGTCCCAAACAGAGCAAAGGTGTCTCTAAGCGAGGGGACGAGAGACAGACACAGAGCTGCCGCTCAGAGGAGAGACGCCGCACTGCAGTCCAAACTTTTACAGGTGGAAATACCTGCAGACTGCCAGGAAACACTGCAGCATTTTAATCAGAGTTATTGCGAGGGATTCAGTAGTGGCTGGATGTTGGCAGGGACGTGTCCCTACCTTCCCTACCTAATTCTGAGCTCCTGTCTGCAGTTTACATGATGAAATCTGTGTTCCCGCTGTCTGAGTGGAGTTCAGAGGTTTGGTGTTGTTGTCTTTTTACTTACTAGACTTACAAATCATTAGGAACTGAATTCAGTTTCACTTCAGTTCTGCGTTTTCCTCGTCGCTCTCTCGTGTTTCCTCTCTGTCTTCCTCTTCCTGCTTATTAGTGTTGAGTGGACAGACAGAGACAGTCTGATTAACTGAGTCAGAGCTGATGTTCGTCATCACCTGGAAAAGAGAGAGAGTTCAATGTTATTCATTATTAATGAGTGAGGCTGCTCTCAAGTTGGTGCCAAAAGACTTTTGTGTGAAAAATAAAGATTAGAAAAAAGAAATCTAAAAGATAAAAACTCCAGATCTTAAACTATAAATATATGTAAGAAAGTAAAATGTAAACGAGTGCAGATATGCAGTCTGGAGGACAATGTGCTACAGGGCCAAAAACAAGAAAAGTTTCTTCTCATGAGTTGACAACAACAACAAACTTCCATATGTCTGTCTGAACTTAATGACTCTGCATGTAAACGCACTGATTAATACATGTTTTTATCTTCCAGGGCCAAACGTCATCAGAGTGAAAGAAGACAGTGATGTTACTTTACCCTGTTCGCTCAGCAGCAAGGAGAACATTGAGCTAAAACTCTTTGACTGGAGGAAAGATGGTCAGAAGGTGTTCCTGTATGATGAAGGCTTTTATTACAATAATGGCCGAACAGGTCAAGATCAGCAGTTCAAAGGTCGAGTCTCACATTTTCCAGATAGACTGAAGCACGGCGACGCCTCCATAAAAATCAACAAGACGAAGGTGACCGACAGCGGAGACTACACCTGTGATTTTCCTCGTCTTCAGCCAAGTCAAATATTCCACATTCGGCTTCTTGTTGTTGGTGAGTGCTTTCATTAAACAGGTAAAGATGGCCGCTCACTTACTGATGCGACTGCTTTAAGAGTCCCAGATGGACTTTTGTCAAGTGGTCAGAATCCACATCTGGCAGGGCCTCGTCCCCACAGCGCTGCAGCCACATCTGGAGTGATTACCTCTCTGTCAAACAGGCTTCATGTTTGCGACACATTGCAGATTATTTCACTCTGCACAATGAAATTTCAGCCCACTCAGATTTTTTCCACAGTATTACCTGTCTGCCAAGTTGATGATATTTCACAAGCACTCTAACATGTGATTTGTTTTGCCTTTTAGGTGATTTAAAGGACAGATCAGGTGAAAACATCCCAGGTGAGTCCTGATTTTGCTGACGTCACTCTCTACCTGTCACGTGTGCTGTGAGTTTGGCTCCACAGGCCTGATATCATTCAGAAACAGTTTAAATCTGTATTCCTCACTGCGGCTCAGATGGAGATCATTCTTCTGTGTTCAAGGCGTCATAAGGCTGAAACTGCACATCACTTCTTAAAAGTGGAGACATTTAGCAGCATTTATTAGGTCTGTAGGTGTGTGATTAACGTTCACACTGTACTTCTACATGAGGATGTACATGACTGTGATGCTCTGCCTCTGAAACACACTGTATTGTATATTTCACAGATAGAGAAGCATTTAACACAAAACATCACAATGTTGGAGTTGTACTACACTTTTCAAATCAGCATCAAGACTTTTCCTCAGGTTCTAATGTTTTGGGGTTTTTAGATTTGAATTTTTGTATTAAATTTTGTTCCAACCTGGCGATACTTTTTATGGGTCTCTTGTATGTAAACTGGGTGGGTTTTATGTGCGTTTCCCCATAAATTGAGTAAAACAAAGTAAACAACACATTCTGACTCCACAGAGCTCAGTACAGTGATACAAATTTCATTTCATAATATAATCAACTGTGACACACAAAGTGTGTTTCATACACTCAATGATTTATTCTTTAAATAATATATAACCTAATCAAAGAAACAGAGTTACACTAATTTACCTCCATACCTAAAATAAACAGGAGAAACAATATTAACATAACTGGCAGCTCAACCCAACAAACTCCAAAAGATAACACCATCGGCAGGCAGATTGGACTTCTTACAAATGACAGAATGAACAATATCACAGCAACATCGCCATCTCGGCTCTTTATTATTGTTTTTATAGTTATTGTTATTATTGTAATTGGCTGTCACCAGTGGGGTTTATCTATGAAGCGAGATTAGCAGCTACGTTGAGCCTTAAGCCGAAAGCCTGGGTTTACAAGTGAAGTTGATAACCACCGTCGTGATTCTCGTTATCTCTGATTGGGGCCAGGAGATGGAAAAGTCTGAGTTAGTTCACTCAACTCTGAGTATGTTCACATGAGTTAAGCTCGTGCGTGGTGAATGGAAAAAGCTGTCGTCATTGGAGCTTGAAAAGGCGTCGAGGTTAAAATACAGTAGATTTTAAATTGTAGACATCTATTTGGATCTTAGGCTCAACATCATTCAGTGGCTTTATTTCAGCTACTTGAACAGATGCAGTAACTTTATACAAAGTCACTGAAATGCTGTTAAAACACGTTCAGACTAAACGCACGTGTTTAAAAAAACTCACTTTCTAACTACATCCTGCAGCTGCAGCACGATCCTGCTCACTCAGAAGTATTAACGTATAATCTCCAATATTACAGGAATTATGCTCCATCAGTGTGACCAATCACATCTTGCCTTATTTGCAACAACAGTTTTTATTGGCCTGTTCTTCAGAGCTCTCCGTTAGTACAAGAGGTCCTGACTGAAGACAGAGTAACTAGGAGTATGGTGATGGCAACTGTAAAACACCACATCGTGGATCTAAATTTGGATAATCAGCTTTCTCCATAAAGGGCTGTTAACTCTGCAACACATTACCAATTTAAATTAATTTAATCCCAGATATAAAATCCTTTTCAACAAAGGTTAAGTGCTAAAAGGAAACCAGAGTTGTAACCACTTTTAGCTCATTTGTATGTGTATTGTGGTATGTGTATTTTACTGTTTCCATATTTGTAGTGTATTGTGTTTTTATGGCTACTGAAAGCTGTATATTTTAATCACACTGTAGCCTACATGTAAAAGCCCAACTAGGGACAAGAGTTGAACATTAGAAATAGCTACAGTGGTTTGAAAAAGTGTTTGCCCCCTTCCTGATTTCTTTTTTTTTTTTTGCATGTTTGTCACACTTAAATGTTTCAGATCATCAAACAAATTTAAATATTAGTCAAAGATAACAAAAGTAAACACAAAATTCAGTTTTTAAATGAAGGTTGTTATTATTAAGGGAAAACAAAATCTAAACCTACATGGCCCTGTGTGAAATAGTGATTGTCCCCTAAACCTAATAACTGGTTGCTCCACCCTTAGCAGCAACATCATCTTTGCATAATTGTTGTAATTCAGCCACATTGGAGGGTTTTCGAGCATGAACTGACTTTTTAAGGTCATGCCACAGCATCTCAATAGGATTCAGGTCAGGACTTTGACTAGGCCACTCCAAAGTCTGGCCCATTCAGAATAATGTATATTATATTATATCCTAGATAAATAAAGGCTTATCTTAATCTATAATAATCCATCATCATTTATTTTTTTAATATACTTTGTATTATTAATCTAAATCTACAAACTAACTAGTAACTAAAGCTGTCAGATAAATATAGTGGAGTAAAAAGTGCAGTATTTCCCTCTGAACTGTGGTGGAGTAGAAGTATAAAGTAGCATAAATTGGAAATACTCAAGGAAAGTACAAGCACCTCATAATTGTACTTACCGTAGGTGCAGTACCTGAGTAAATGTTGTCAGCCACTTTACCAATCACCTCTGCAGTTTGATACGCTCCTATTGGCTCACATGAACACACACACCTGTCACATGTGAAGCCTGTTCACTCACACTGACGGAGAGAACGGATCAGATATCGAAAACAACACAATACGTCCTGTTGTAACAACTATCAGAAATGTTGGGGTGTTATTAAGGCTTACATCGAGCTTCTGTTTCTCTCTCTTCCTGTTGTCTTTCTCTTTAACACGCTGCATTGTATTTACAGACATTATACAGCTGTTTAACAGGCTGAGTGGTTCTCCTCATGACCAGTGAACTGGTCTGCATGTAAAATCAGTGGAGTGCCCCTTTACAGACAAATGAAACAGGAAATGTAGGTTCACCCTTTGTCTCATCAGGGTTTGATTTGGTCCATATAAAATATTTTATCAAAATATCAAATTTATAAGCAGAGAATGGATCAACAAAAACATCCCAATGTTACATTTGTAAAGCTGGAATTCTCTTACGTAATCTGTTTCTATAATGTTCACAGGTGCAGCTCCAAAGCCGTCTGTCACGATACTTGATCAAACAAACAACTGGGCGCTGCTGCAGTGTGAGGTTCAAGATGCTTGTTCAAAACCTAAAGTAGAGTGGCAGGACAGAGCTGGAAAGAGACTTCCTGCTGGAGAACCACAGGCCTCAGAAAGAGGAGGCCGCTACGACATCATCCTCCAAACTACTGTGACCAAGACCGACCTCTATCGCTGTGTAGCCACACAGGAGGACATCAGCCATAAGACTGACGCTGAGACGTTCGTGTATATCAGTGGTGAGATTCTTCCTGGTCGTATTTTTATATTCAAATAATTATAATTGTTTGTGTTATTAGTTTTCAAACATGTTTAAATGTGTTCAGACTAATTACAAAGCAAATTGGGATGAAGTCACATTAAACTGAGACTCTGAGACTCCACTTCCTGAATCTACAGAGAGAGGAAGAATGAGAGGGTCTGGAGGGAAACAACACAAAGAGCTGGAGTTTGGAGTAAACTCTGAGATCAGTCACACAAACACACACAGGAATTTAGTAAACTTCACACACAAACCCAGTAGTAGATTTCTAAATGGCTGCTGCAGCCTGATCCTGAGGATCGGCATGAAAACGCCCTCACGAGGGCGATTTAGAGACTGAAGTCATTAGAATCAGTGACTTTTTTGTGCCACAAGTGAAAAGAGAAAAGGTTCTGAACTTGAAGAATTATTGTCACATGTGCCACCAAAACACACCGAGGCTCTCTGAAGGTTTATTAGCTGTGATTAGATCAATAGATCAGAGAGAGAACTTTATTGATCCCAGTGGGAAACTGCAGAGTTACAGCAGCCAAGTCACACATGAATCACATCACAAACAACATGAGGACACTCAGAGATGTCGGTTAGATTTTAGTCACTGAGGATTTTATTATTTCATTTCTTAACTGGAAACTGAGCTCAGACTAAAAACCAGGACCAGACTTTAACTCTGAATAGAAACAATGATAGTTCCTGGTAATAATGTGACACCATGGAGGCACATATAGGCTTTGGACCTGCGGCTTTTACTGGACAATGGAAACTTGTAATTAGTACCCATTGCAAAAAAAGAACATCTTATCATTATCAGTTCATATTCAAGTTTTAGTTTCAAGTTTCAAACATTAATTATCATTTTCTAATTGTAGTAATTCTGACTATTAAAGCAGCAAGAGCTGATGAGAGATCTTCTGAATGGATTTTATGCTGAAGGTTGAATTCAGATTCAGAAATCGTGACCAGACCTGTTGTTTCACAGCAAAACAAATGATCATACTCTTAAACATTTTCCAAAAATAAAATATAGATTCCACTGTGAGCTTTTGTGAGCTAAAAGGAAGAATTGAAGAAGAAGTATAAAGTAACAGAACATGGAAATACTCAGTAAAGTACCTCAGTTGTTCTTTCACTGCTCAGTGAAACATAAACCTAGCTGAGCTGCACGTTTAGCTGGACGGGTAATATTTTCTTTTAACAAAGCTCATCAATACTTTTAACAAAGCTGTAACAGCAACAGCTGTGATAAAATACAGACGTGCCGACGAGTCGTAATCCAGAGTCCATCGTGGCCTCGGCTCCGGGTGCAGAGACCCTCGGCTGTAGACAGATCGCCTCACACGTTGGCAGATCTCAGGCACAGCAGGAGTTTAGCAGCAGTCACATGTAAACAGCCTGAAGTAGAGGTGGCAGGACAGGGATTCAAACCTTCTTCCTACTGATGAGCAGCACGTCTCAGAAAGAGGACGATGCTACAACATCCCCTCCTCACTACTGAGACCAGAACCAGAACCGGCCTCTTAGCTGTGTAGCCGAGCAGGAGGCGACTGGCCATAAGATCGATGCTAACGTCACTGTTCCTGCTGAGGTTCATCCCAGTGGTGTCTGAATCTGCTAATAGTTTTACATTTTAGATTTCAGGAGCATGCACACCTTCAGTTGTTCTTCGTGTCGGCTGTGATGTCCAATCTGCTGTTTATGATATGCAGCTACATTCTGAGTGTTACGTTAACGCTTTGTGATCTGTTTCAGGGTCCTCCACTGGATGGGTTGCTTTTGGAGTTGTCTGTGTTATTTTATTTGCTGTTGCTGTTGTTTTTCTATCTTGGTGTTACTCCAGGCGTCGCTCCACTCAGAGGTGAGTTTAAATAAAGTATTGTATCAACATATTCATGATGAGCAGACAACACAACAAATTCTTTACATGTGTCTCATGTTTAGAGTCTCGACAGTAGTTTTATCTTCTCAGGCATTAAGCATTCTGTTGGTATTTCCACCCAGGGTAGGATCAAGGCAGGTTTTCTTTAATGTAACTTTGTTTTCCTTCCTGCAGGTTCACACAACTTACAAGATTTTGATGATAATGATGTAGGTATGTAGTAGTGCTATATAAACTTACAAGATCATGACGATGTAGCTACTTGAGGTGCGAATCAGAAAGGAAAACATTATAGGTGGGTGCATTAGAGGCTGTGGCAATCATGGCCAATCACATTTACTACTTGAATGCCTTTCTGTCTTATGTAAAGCACTCTGACTTGCCTTGTTGTTGAAATATACAGATAAACTTGTCTTGCCTTTAAACTCAGGGCTCTCCCCGTCATGATGCACTGACAGTTTGGGAATCCTGTGGAGGAAACTTATTGTTGTCTGTTACATGCAGAGCTTCAAATATGAACACAGCAGCTCAAATATACTGCCAAGAGCAGATGATGACTCTTTTTTAGTTGAATTCACTTTTGTGGACGTGTTAAATGTTAATGATTTATTTGTCACCACAATGAGCCATACAATAACCATCTGCAGGGAAAGACCACCGCAGTGCCCTAAATACAATGACAGTGGAATTTAATATGTGCTCTACTTTCTGCACGTTTTTTTTTCCAGAAGTGATTTTTAAAGCTTAATTCAGTTGATTTCTTTAATATAAATAAGGTGCTAAGCCAGTCTGTCAGGTCCAGTTACACTGAACTGTGTGCTGCTGTTGACTGATGTTGGAAATGTGCACCTGAAAGTATATTAATGTTTAACTGCTGATGCTCTTGTATCATGTAACTTCAGCCAGTGCTTAATCCTTTCTATCCAAGCGTTTGAATAAAACATGAAAAATGTCCAACTGAATGTTTCAGATGTTTCTGTGTTCAAACGTTTGGAAAAGAAACAAACTGCATACAAACATACTTCTGATACTGAAACATGTTCCTCGGCTGCTCGACCGTTTGATGAATCTAAAACATCGATCGTCAGGATATTAAAGTTCTGTCTTAACTCTTTGAGCCTCTGAGAAGTTGAACGACGTTTGGGACGATCACTCTGTCGTCAGAGGAGTTGTCAAGAGATGTTTAGGCTTTGAAGATATATATTATCTAATATTCAGGCAGGTCAGACATCCCTAGCTTTTAATTTTAGTGTAGAAACAGTTCAATATAACCAACTAATGAGGTAACTTAAAGCCCCCCTCCAGTCAGAGATGGGTTTTGCTTTTTGCTCCTTCAGTTGGATGTTTGAGCTTCACTGTGCAGAATGATTCATCTGCTGAAGGAGGAAAGTTTCTCTCTCACCTGATCTCAGTGATCATTACAGTATGAAATCGTGATCCCACAGGTGTGATGTGGAGACCTGAAGCCTGCAGCTCACAAACACTGAGAGTGGACTTCTGAGGGAAGTAGGACGCAGCTGGTCCAGGAGTTCAGCTTTTTAATAAATAAATATTAGCATATTCACAGATTCTGGGTTTTTCACTGAGGGAGACGGAGTTTTTAACAAACTCATTGACCTTTTTATAGAAAAACCACACGACAAGTTATTTTTCAAATATTTTTATGTCTTAAAACACGTCTGTATGGGATTTTTGACTGTTTCTTCATTGGAATAGTCAGCAAAGACATGTGCAACCTGCAGTTTAACACGTGACAATAACTCAGATTCAAACTCTTCAGAGCTTCTCAGCCGGGAGCCTCTGGGGATCGCATCATCATTTTGGGGCTCACAGAGTTTTTTCTATTACACTGATGTTTACTAAATGTTTGCTGTTTTCTGCTGAAATACTGAACACTACTCAGCCTTCGCGTCCTCCAGCCAGCTGTAAAACATCCTTTGGTTAAACTTGACATCACTGAGTCTGCAGCCTGTCAGAGGCTGTGAGGAAATGTTGCTTCGTTTGCTTTGATCAGCTGCTGCTCAGGTTTGTATCTGAACTGTGGCTGATAGTCACTATTTCCTGCTCAGTAATTCATTGTTCTTATGTTTAAGAAATGAGCCAGCAGTGGTATTAAGTCAGTATGTTGCAGGGAGCCTCCGAGACACACTGATGCCCGTACTGGTTCCTGTTTATCAGGTCATTCAAATCTAAATATTTCTAACATACAGTTTAGAAATGAATTTCTTCCTAAATCACTGACTGTGATGTTGGAGTTTCTCTGAGTGAGTTCATTGTTTTAGTCTCTCTTCTCAACAACGTGGCGCCCTCTAGTGTCTCCAAACTAAAGTGTGTCTCCTGTGTGTGTGTCAGTGAGCAGCCTGTTTGTTACTCTGGGCAGCTTCACTGAGAGCAGCTCAGAGGTCTGATGCTGCTGTGCGGCACAGATCTGTTCTTCACTGCTGCTGGAACAGATTCTTAGGGATCAGCTTCACGTCTTAATAACACTGTAGGAGCCGTGTATATATTCATGTCTGTTTATTGCTCATCTCTATTACGTATGGTGTGAAGTCACGTGGTTTGGACCGGAAATAACCATTGTCTATTTATTCACCTGTTCACGTGCACGGCCGGAGGAGAGAGGGGGTGAGTTTGGCTCGACCTCAAATCTCACAGCATCCACGTTCACCTTTGCACGTGTCAGCGTCAGGTGCTGGATTCCGTTTTTGTTTTGTTGCTTCGAAATGATTTATTGATCACTTTAAACGCGGAACTGGATCATTCACACGGCGCGTCATACAGGTGTCTGTCTGTCTCAGCGTCTTCAGGAAGTCGCTCCAGTGTTGAACACTTTAAAACGGGTTCAGCACCTTCACACTTTGACTCGTGAAGGCTCGTGATGACTAGTGCCAGGGAAACACTGAAAACACCACAATGTGTGGAACTTTTTAACTGCTTTAACGGAGTTTTTAATGTTTGATTCCTTCTGGCTGAACCTTGAACAGAACAAATGTGTTATTTAAATAAACTGATTATAGGACAATTATTATTAATCTCAACACGATATTAAAAGAACCAGATTCTTAATGAGATGTATCCTTGCAACTGTTTTAATTTGGACTGTAATTTCTGTTTTTGTAAAAATAATATTAACGTGTTTTTAAAAATGCAAACACAGTTTATTCACAGTGTTTGGAAAGACTTTCATATCTGGGTTGGACATTTGTATTCCACCTCTTTTTTTGCCAAAAACAACAGATTGTTTTAATGTAACAGCCTGTAGATTTTACTACAAACACAGCTGTATTTGTCTTTTATAACGTATTCAAATGAACTTGTATTATACTGTGCGTGTCTTAAATATTGGGCCACAATAAGCACCGGAAACTACAGCTACTTCCGTTTGGACATCTGCCTTCAAAATAAAAGCGTTTAACGTCTTTAGAAGACCTTCAAACTAAATTCGGTATTTAATCATCAGATATGGTATGAAATCTCAGAGCTGCAACCAACAATTAATTTCATTATCAATTAATCTGCCGATTATTTTCTAGATTAATCAATTAATCATTTAGTCATTTAGAAAAATGCCCTTTACAATTTCCTAATGCATCACTGTCATTTGGCTATTTTAGATAAATATTTAAGAATAAGAGGGGTTTTTGTCAATACATTGTTATTGAAGACCCAGTCACTCCAAATGTCTGCTCACATATGCCAAAACTTTTAATGTTGGAGATTAGCACTTCCTCTATTTTATAGACATATTTCAATTATTTATATTATAGTATTTTAAAATTCTGTGTGGAATTTGCATTGTGCTTCTGTGGTAGTTTAGGTGTTGTCACTTCCTGTTTTATTTTGTAGTGTGTTCCTTACCTGGTGTATCTTGTGGTTTTTACTTCCTGTCTTTGTTTTCCCTCCAGTTTTGATTGTTGGTCCATCCTTGATTGTTTGCACCTGTGTCTCGTTGTTTCACCTCCCCGAGGGTATTTAGTCCGTGTCTCTGTCTTTGTTCAGTGTTGGGTCATTGTTGTTACACATGGTGTTGTTCCTGCTGAGTGATTCCTGCCTTAGGTTTTTGTTCCTGTCTTGTGAGTGTTCCTGACCTTTGGTGAACTTTTTGTTGCACCTGGTTCCAGTGCCCAATTCCCTGGCAGTTTTACCGTGAGTTCTGTTTTTTGGATTATTTGTCTCCCTTGGACCTTGGCTGTATCCTGAATTTTGTAACTTGCCTGCTCCCTATTTAAACTGTTTTACCACCTTGGACTCACTTCCCTGCTTCCACCACTACCAGCCAGTAACCGATCTGACTTTTGCCTGTTTGTTTACCTGTCTGCTTACCGGTCTGCCTGTACCTGCCTGTCAACCACATCACCCTCAATAAACACTGTAGCCATCCGGCTACCTCAGTTGTATATTGATGTAATGCTGTACTGTTCTGTATTATGCATATGTGTATGCCACAAGGGGGCACTAGAGTGTGAGCTGCAGAAGACGCATTTGCGCTATTATGTTTGTCCCGGTTGATTTACGGTTGACTCTTACTGAAGGTTGTCTGACCGTGAGACTGATGTGTCAGCAGCTAGAAAAATAAATATGCCAAGAACGGCTAAAGATGGTACATCTCTATCGTCCACTTTTTCCCAATGCAACGCTAGCTGCTTTGTAGTACAACTCAACACATTAATACTTACCATAGCTGCAATAACAATGGTATAGTACAACTCAACTGCATCCAACGTGCCTGAACGACTACCGCCCGGTAGCACTCACCATAACCCATTGTTATGAAGTGCTTTGAGCGGATGGTCCTGGCACACTGGACCCACACCAGTTTCCCTACCGCAGCAATAGGAGCACAGAGGATGCAGTCTCCATGGCACTGCACTCTGTACTCACACACTTGGACAATAAGAACACTTATGCACGAATGCTGATTGTTGACTTCAGCTCTGCATTCAACACTGTCATCCCTTCCAAGTTAATCATCAAACTTGGAAACCTGGACATTAACACCTCCAATTGCCATTGGATTATGGACTTCCTGACAAACAGACCTCAACTTGTTAGGTCAGGCCACAACTGCTCCACCACCATTGCACTCAACACTGGCATACCACAGGGCTGTGTGCTGAGCACCTTCCTCTGCTCCCTCTTCACACTCGACTGCAGGCCTGTGCATGAATCTAACGCCATCATCAAGTTTGCAGACGATACTACGGTGATTAGTCTCATCAGCAACAACGATGAGACTGCCTACAGGGAGGAGGTCCAGCACCTGGCCACATATTGTTCAGACAATAACTTGCTCCTTAACACCTCCAAGACAAAGGATCTCATCGTGGACTTTAGGAAGGAGAGAGGAGGCACACATGACCCCATCCACATTAACGGGATGGATGTTGAGCGTGTCTCCAGCTTCAAGTTCTTGGGGACCCATATTTCGGAGAACCTGTCCTGGACCACCAACACCTCCTGCCTGGTCAAGAAGGCTGACCAGTGCCTCTTCTTCCTGAGGACACTGAAGAAGAACCAACTGTCCTCAGCTGTCCTGGTGAACTTCTATTGCTGCACAGTAGACACCATCCAAACCAACTGTATCACAGTCTGGTATGGGAACTGCTCTGCTGCAGAGCGCGAGGCACTGGAGCGGGTGGTGAAAACTGCCCAGTGCATCACAGGGACTCCACTTCCAGCCACTGAGGACACCCAGAGGAAACGCTGTCTGCGTCGAGCCCACAGCATTCTTAAGGACTCCGCTCACCCCGCCCAGAGACTTTTTTCTCGCCTCAGGTGCCTCTGGACAAGGACCAGCAGACTGAGAAACAGCTTTTTTCCCAGAGCTGTCTTCCTACTGGACTCTGCCCCCCGCTGATTCCACTGTCCCCTCATATACCTTAACTTAAATGCTGCAATATTGTTTTTGCTACATGTACCACATGTTCATTTGCACTACCGGACTATTTATTTATACATACACTGCATCATTTGCACTCCAGTACTATGTACTGAATACTGCAATAACTCATCTACTGCACTGTTAACTATTTCCATAATTTGCACTACTTAATATTCATTGCACTGCTGTTCATTATTGTACATATCCATCAGTATACTTCTGTTTATAGTAATGCCATCTGTATATAATGTCTATAGTACCACTAAAATATTTCCATAATTCTGCTATATCCTGCATTTATGCACACACTTCATATCCTGCACTTGCTTATTGCACTTCTGGTTAGACCTAAACTGCATTTCGTTACCTTGTACTTGTACATGTGTGATGACAATAAAGTTGAATCTAATCTAATCTAATATTTTGAAGGCAGATAACATCAGTTTTCTACCAGAACTGTTCATAGCGGATATTCAGTGCCAATGTTCTCAAAAGAAAGCTGTCATAGTTAGCCACTATGTCCCCTGATCCTAGTGTACTCGGCGTAGGAGCTATTCTTTCGCAGCGCTCTCCCACGGACCAGAAACTCCACCATGCGCCTTCTTCTCCCGACGACTCTCCCCGGCCGAGCGGAACCATGACGTCGGGAATAGAGAACTACTGGCGGTCAAGCTGGCCTTGGAGGAGTGGCGGCACTGGCTGAAGGGAGCTGAGCAGCCATTCATCGTATGGACAGATCACAAGAACCTAGAATATATCCAGACGGCGAGGAGGTTAAATTCCCGCCAAGCACGCTGGGCCCTGTTCTTCGGTCGTTTCAGGTTCACTCTTACTTACCGCTCTGGATCCAAGAACACCAAGCCTGACGCCCTCTCCCGGCAGCATTATATCTCGGATAGCTCCCCCGAACCGGACACCATTCTCACGTCCGCCTGCATGGTGGCCGCCGTCACCTGGGAGATGGAGTCGGTGGTTAGGGCGGCCCAGCGTGACCAACCAGACCCTGGGAACGGGCCCCCTAATCGTTTGTTTGTCCCAGATTCAGCCCGTTCCCAGGTGCTCCAATGGGGGCACAACTAGCGCTTCACCTGCCATCCCGGGCTGACTCGAACGCTCTCTTTGCTCAGGAGACACTTTTGGTGGGCCACAATGGAAGCGGACGCCCGGGCCTTCGTCGCCGCGTTGCGTCTGCGCCCGAGGAATGGCATCCCACCTACCACCAGCAGGCTTTCTCCGACCTCTCCCCATCCCCGGTCACCCGTGGTCACACATCGCCCTAGACTTCGTCACCAGATTGACTTGTTCCCAGGGCAACACCATTATCCTAACCATTGTGGACTGCTTCTCTAAGGTGGTTCACTTCGTGGTGTTAGCCAAACTTCCCTCAGCCCGGGAGAAGGCGGACCTCTTGGTACAGCACGTGTTCCGTTTCCATGGCATCCCATGAGATATAGTTTCCAACCGGGGCCCCCAGTTCATCTCCCTGGAAAGCTTTCTGCCTGGCGTTGAGGGCTACCGTCAGCCTTTATTCGAGATTCCATCCGCAGACCAATGACCAGACAGAGAGAGCCAACCAATACCTCGAGGCAGCCCTACCGTGTGTGACAGCCATCAACGTATCGACCTGGAGCTCCCAACTCGCCTGGGTAAAATGAGATCCTCACCATCACAGCTGCAGAGGCACACGTTGACTGGCTGAAATCAGACTTTTAGTGTAAGGTCTTTGTAAGCTTTAACTTTTGGGCAAAGAAGAAAGATTTGTTTTTCTTGTTACATTTTGATCAGTTTCGATTGACCTTAATATACAGAAAGAATAAAATAACAGTGAGCAAGTCCAGCCAAGAATGTTGTTGTTGTTGTAACTCTAACTTGTTGTTTCCAAGCTGTGTCTACCTCTTTCTTTCTCTCTTTTCCTTCTCTCTCTCCAGTTCTGTCTTTTTCTTCGCAGGACTGTCCATCAGTTTGCTTCATGGCTCCCGTCTGTGTAGGCAAAGGATCAAAGTTCTGTCTCAAGCTGGTGGATATTTGACTCGTCACTGGTGTGTCAGCCAGGAAACAACACTGAACACTCTGATAACTGTCCTGGCTTCTTCACTAACGGCTTGGGTGGTGCAGTTGGCGATGAGGACAGGAGTGTGTGGATCTATAGAAACATAAAAAGGAAAGACAATACGGAAATCAGCTTACTAATTGAAAAGTGACTTGCAGTGCAGTGTTTATGGCAATAACAATAATATAACCACAGTGGAATCAATATATAATAAATATTTAAATGAATATTGACACCAAAACTGACAGCAGCTACATAAAATCTTCCTTTGGATACAAACTAATCACCAACTGTTTTAGAGGGAATTAATCTCAGGAATAAACAGTGACATCTGGTGGCTTATATCAGACATGGCAGCTAACTACAGTCAATGAACTACAGATGACCGAGCTGAAAGCAGTCAGTTTGACACTCAGTGATCCTAAGCAGCGGCACTAGAATATCTCAAAAATACAAACAAACTATTGTGACACGAAATATTAATGCACATGAACTAATATAAGAACAAAGAATAAAAAGGAGAAACTTACATCAGTCAAGAGGCCTGAGGATGAACCACCTCATCTGACTCAGTGCGTTAAACTAAACTTCCTGTAAAAGCGAGTTTGATATAAGTGTTCAAAGCTAAGGGGCTCGGACCAAAGAAGCGACCAGGAGACCCCTGACTGAGGATTTCAGGCTGCTGCAGCGCAGACAAGGTTCAAATGTCTGAAATGTATTTAGCAGCTTCACTATGAGGTGACTAAAACATTATTAACAAAACTGAAACTGTAAAACTGACAGGCAGCTAGTGAAGAATGGGAGGTGCTGTTTGTGTTCCTGTAATTAGTTAAAATCCGAGCAGCAGCATGTTTGATGAGCTGGAGGCAGGCGGGTGCCGTCTGTCTGAGGCCTGAATAAAGAGAGCTGTAACAGTCCAGACAAAATGAGGTCAAATCATTTCAGACTTCTTCAGGATCTGAGGCTGTTAAAAACCACTAAACTGGATTTGTGACCCTCAGCTGAAGGAAACAAGCTTGCACCGCCGCGGTAACTTTTTCATTTGAAAAGAAAAAGTTAAAACACCTGCTGGCTGGTCGTCAGTTAATCGCAGGGTCGGGGGTTTGATCCCCGGCTCCTCCCGTCCACATGTCCAAGTGTCCATGAGCAACACACTGAAGCCCAAACTGCTCCCGATGGTCAGACCGGCACCTTGCATGGTAGCTCGCTGCCATCGGTGTGTGAGTGAGTGTGAATGGATGAATGAGGAGCGAAGGTGCTGTATAAATGCTGTCCATTTACCAAATATGATCACACTGCTTGTAGTTCTTAAAGGTCCTAACGGAGCGAGACGTGGGCATTAACACAAACTCAAGACTGCACTGAACTCAAGCTGTGACGCTGGAAAAGAATGGGAATATATCTTGCAGCTGAAGTGAAATATAATGTGACTTCATTTTGTATTTTCATATTTATGTTACTTTTTATTTATTTTATTGGCCTGTATCGCTTCTTTTTATTTCTTAAGGTGCTAATGAGTCTGTCAGGTGCAGTTACACACTGAACTACACACTCAGTGTCCAGTTTATTAGGTACAGCTAGCTAAAACTAAAGCAGCCTAATTCAACAGTCCTGCAATAAATCTTTCCTGAAGGTTAAAATGTTCAGTTTGTGTTGAAACTGTTAAATTCGACTTTATGGTCATTTTGGAGGCTGCAGTTTGTGCTGCTGATGAACTGTGTCGCCTTATACTGACAGGCGTTTCTTTTCTTTTGTCCACCCCATGTCTATCCATGAGTTTAGGCTAAATAACAGAAACACCTCTCTGAAACAGTTTGAACACAAGCTGAACATGTTGACCTTCATGAAGGAGGATTTATTGCAGGACTGTTGTATTAGACTGCATTAGTTTCAGCTCGGTGTTCCTAATAAACTGGACACTGAGTGTTTACTGTTGTTGATATCTGAGCTGTGCTCTCTGAAAGTTCATGCATGTTTATGTTGCTAACTGATGATGCACTTCATCATTTCTGTCCAAACGTCTGAATAAAACATGAAAAATGTCAAACTGAATGTTGTGACTGTTTTTGATGTTTCTGTCTGTCTGATAAAAGAAACTAAAGTGATTTTACTGTATCGGCCCGATTCTAAGATGATCCATATTTTGCAACAGTTTTTCACTAAAGAGTTTTTGAGGATAAGAAACACTTTGAATGAAACAACGTGGCAGATATATCATATTTAAATCAAGGCTTCTAACAAACAGAGAGTTTTCCACCAACAGCGTCATGAACACAGTTCCAGCTGTGTATTGATCACAGCAACAGATTCTTTCCTCAGCTTTTATTCTCTTATTTGATCTCTGCCGCTCAGGAAAACATGAGGAGACTTTTCAGACTGAGTGACATGATGACTGTAAATAAGAAGTACAGTAGCCCACTGCTGCCTGCTGTTGGGAAAATATCCACACAGTAAACAGGCTGCAGTATTTCAGCCAGAGAAACTTTTTCTCCCCTTAAACAGCTGCAGTCACATGTGACCTCAGTGGGAAGTGTTGCAGCTTCCGAACAAATCGAAAGTGTTTGGGACTTGCAGGACTCGCAGCCAGAAACCGTTTCATGCTCGTTAGTGACGCTGCTTTTGTGTTACAGTGATGTTTAATCTTCAGGTGACTTCGACAACTATGGAGCTTCTTCCTCTCGTGTGTCTCTGTCTCCTGACTCGGTCTGGAACAACGTTTGCTGAAGAAGGTAAGAAAACTCAACTCAGACTGATAATCAATATCCTAATAATCAGCACAGATCGATATTAAAACACCCCCCTCCGCAGCACAGGTGGAGTCATTTCATGCCCGCCTCCTCCTGGTTCACTACAGTCTCTAACAGACCTGCTGCGCAGTATTGTGATGTTGACCATGTAGCGGTCTTTGGCAGCGGATGTTCGGGGCGTCGCCTCCGTCCTGCTGAGCGAAACGCGCCGCTGATTCCGAGCGAAGCTTCTTCGCGTCAAACCCGATTCATTGTTGCGACACATCTCTGATATTTCTGATCAGATCTGAACTCTTGTCCGCCACCTGAGGGCTGCTGAGAGGTCTGTTGGTTTTTACTGAGCAGGAAATAAGAAGAAGAATCAAATAAGAAGCAGGGGAAGTTGTTCCTCCCCTCTTCCCCTTTAGACCCCGCCTCATTTTAAATCCAGATCCAAAGCCGTGACGATGTTCAGAAACAGAAATAAATGAACAAAACAGGATTGACAAAGCACCGTATGAACAGAAACGTTTCAGATTCTGATCAGAGAAGAATGAAATAAGAAGGAAAAGTGGTCTGCGCTGCTGTTCACAGAGATCCAGCAGGTTTTATATGTGTGGACTTGTTCCCCGTCCACCTCTCTCCCTCTCCCTCAGCATGCATTTTTATCCCATTACTGCATGTTACTAACTCGACATCTTCTCTCTCCTGTAGCAGTTTCTCGTTTCTCTCCTCTCTCCTTCTGTTGCTTTCAGCAGGTATTTCTGCCTCCCGAGCTGCAGAGTCTGGATCTGTGGTTGTGGGCCACCTGCTGCCCCCGTGTTCCTGCTCTACACCCACTACTACAGTTGTTGTTATTGACTCTGTTACTATTACTCTCATCATTATTCCTATAGCCGTCATTCCTATTATTATTAATTTATTAATATTAACACTACAATTACATTACTACTAATTAAAAAATTCTAGGTGGTATTTGCATGTCCCCCTCTCTCTCTCTCTCTCTCTCTCTCTCTCTCTCTCTCTCTCTCTCTCTCTCTCTCTCTCTCTCTCAGATGGCCGCCCACCCTGAATCTGGTTCTGCTCGAGGTTTCGGCTCTTAAAGGAAGTTTTTCCTTACCACTGTCGCCAAGTTCTTGCTCATGGTGGGAATTGTTGGATCTCTGTAAATAATATTATAAAGAGTACGGTCCAGACCTGCTCTGTAGGAAAAGTGCAATGAGATAACTTCTGTTATGAACTGGTGCTATATAAATAAAGTTGAACTGAATTGAATTAAAATGTGCATGTGGCACCTGTTATAATAATAATAGTAAAGCTTTATTTATAGAGCAATTATCAAAACAAAGTACAAAGTGCTTCACAACAAGAGAAATCAAATACCAACAGTGAATGACGAAATATAAAGAAATAAAATACATAAAAGCAATAAAATAAACAGCCAGTTCACGTAAGATCAGGATATGCTTTCTGATAAAAATGCATTTTGATAAGAGACTTAAATGAAGACACTGACTCAGACAACCTAATTTCTTCGGGCAAGTTGTTCCAGAGCCTCAGGGCCCTGATGGCAAAAGCTCTGTCCCCCTTAGTTTCCATCCTGGACTCAGGAACAGACAGGAGACCCCTGCCCGAAGATCTCAGACTACGTGAAGGTTCATAAGAGATTACAAGGTCTAAAATATAATCTGGAGCCAGGCCATGAAGAGCCTTAAAAGTAATCAACAAGATCTTAAAATCAATCCTGAAACAAACAGGGAGCCGATGTAAAGAGGCTGAAACAGGCGTGATGTGGTCGAACCTCTCGGCCCTGGTTTACAGCCGAGCAGCTGAGTTTTGTACAGTCTGCAGTCGTTTCAAAGTTTTTAGATTAAGACGAGTGAGCAGGCTGTTACAATAATCAAGGTGTGAGGAGATAAAAGCATGTACAACAGTTTCTGCATCAGTAAGATTTATTCTGTTCACGTCAGTGATACATTCATTCATTTGAGTTCATTTCTAAAGCCCTGGACTTTAACAGCTCCTGTGTTTCAGCAGGTTTTCTGCTCATGTTCAAAACTTTCTGCACAATCAAAGTCTTTCCCACATATCTGTGTTCTCTGAGATTTCGACAATAAAGTCGTGATTTCACGAGAATGAAGTCATAATGTGTTTAAACTCGACCTGCCCTGTACTCTGCTGTGCAGTAGCCGACATTGTTGCCTGCTGCTGTGGTAGTATCCCCTTCAGACCGTGTGGCAGGCACAGAGCCCCGTGTGGGACTGCACTGGATGAGACACAGTTTAGGGAAGCGGCTCTGCGCTGCTCTTCATCGGAGGTGGGAAACCGAAACTAGCTGCAAACACTTGTGATCAGGCAGAAATCTCACCACCAATCCACAGAAACGTTTCCTTCAGCAGCTCCGATAAAGTGCAGCTCCCAGCCGCTTCAGTGGGAAGCTTCCTGGAGTAGTGAGACAGTCCCAAACAGAGCAAAGGTGTCTCTAAGCGAGGGGGACGCAGAGACAGACACAGAGCTGCCGCTCAGAGGAGAGACGCCGCACTGCAGTCCAAACTTTTACAGGTGGAAATACCTGCAGACTGCCAGGAAACACTGCAGCATTTTAATCAGAGTTATTGCGAGGGATTCAGTAGTGGCTGGATGTTGGCAGGGACGTGTCCCTACCTTCCCTACCTAATTCTGAGCTCCTGTCTGCAGTTTACATGATGAAATCTGTGCTCCCGCTGTCTGAGTGGAGTTCAGAGGTTTGGTGTTGTTGTCTTTTTACTTACTAGACTTACAAATTATTAGGAAGTGAATTCAGTTTCACTTCAGTTCTGCGTTTTCCTCGTCGCTCTCTCGTGTTTCCTCTCTGTCTTCCTCTTCCTGCTTATTAGTGTTGAGTGGACAGACAGAGACAGTCTGATTAACTGAGTCAGAGCTGATGTTCGTCATCACCTGGAAAAGAGAGAGAGTTCAATGTTATTCATTATAAATGAGTGAGGCTGCTCTCAAGTTGGTGCCAAAAGACTTTTGTGTGAAAAATAAAGATTAGAAAAAAGAAATCTAAAAGATAAAAACTCCAGATCTTAAACTATAAATATATGTAAGAAAGTAAAATGTAAACGAGTGCAGATATGCAGTCTGGAGGACAATGTGCTACAAGGCCAAAAACAAGAAAAGTTTCTTCTCATGAGTTGACAACAACAAACTTCCATATGTCTGTCTGAACTTAATGACTCTGCATGTAAACGCACTGATTAATACATGTTTTTATCTTCCAGGGTCAAAGGTCATCAACGTGGAAGAAGGGAGTGATGTTACTTTACCCTGTTCGCTCAGCAGCATGGAGGACATTGAGTATAATTTCTTTATCTGGAGGAAAGATGGTCAGAAGGAGGTGTTCATGTATGAAGGAGGCTTTTATTACAATAACGGCCGAGAAGGTCAAGATGAGCAGTTCAAAGGTCGAGTCTCACATTTTCCAGATGAACTGAAGCTCGGGAACACCTCCATAATCATCAGAAACACGAAGTTGAACGACAGCGGAAACTACATCTGTGCTTTTCCTCTTCTTCAGCCAAGACAAATATTCCACATTCAGCTTGTTGTTGGTGAGTGCTTTCATTAAACAGGTAAAGATGGCCGCTCACTTACTGATGCGACTGCTTTAAGAGTCCCAGATGGACTTTTGTCAAGTGGTCAGAATCCACATCTGGCAGGGCCTCGTCCCCACAGCGCTGCAGCCACATCTGGAGTGATCACCTCTCTGTCAGACAGGCTTCATATACCCCACACACACACACACACACACACACACACACACACACTTCGTCAGGTACGCCCACTCCACGCAGCGATTGTCCAGGTGTGTGGAGGTAAGAAAGTCGACAGGATTTGAACTTCTCTCTCAAACCTCCTGAGTTCAGCACCATGATGCCTTCAAGGAGATACTGTATGAAAATGTTTCCTGTTATCCCCATTTCAATGATTGTCGCGTCTCGTCCCTCTCTATGACATCAGGCCTATCACTCCACCTGTGGCACGTTGTACCAACTAGTTAGTTTCAAGCATACGCCGACCTTAACCCATCCAGGTCTGACCCAAACCAGTCGTGTCTGTGAATGTGTGGGCAGCTTCAGCTAGGATGTTGTGAAATCTGAGACGGTGGCTTCTTCTTTTTCCTCAAATCTGTTTTTCTGTTCAATAAACAGAGAAACAAATTTCATCTTATCTTAAAAGAAAAATCAAAGAATCAAACATCTCAGGTGAGTCATGATTTTGATGATGTCACTGATTTCTACATCATCATGTTTGTGATGTCACTCATCACTGATAAGTGGAGACGTTCATACACCAACACATTTTTGGTTTCTACAAATTCTAATTATATAAAAAGTTAATAAGTGAAAAGGTTTATAAGAATTTCCTTTTATAATTTAATAATAACGACGTGTAATAGTGTTTCATGTCCATTGGTCACTTCTGAGCGATACCCAATACTTTATTTAAGCTACCTGTGCCACAATCGATCCAGTATATCGGTCAGTGTATCTTTAATGATACGCTGACATTGATAAAGTCGCTGTTCTGCGCAGGTTTGGCTGTCCAGCCCAATGGGAAACCACATTACGAGCCAAATGCACTCAGCTGCCAGTTTATTTGGTACATGTATCTGAAGCTAATGCAGTCTAATTTAACTGAACAACGTGATTCTGGATTTGAAGTTAGTTCTGCTTGTAATGAAGCAGTCCTGCAGTAAATCCTTCAGGTTATAATGTTCAGTTTCTGTTTGAACTGTTTTAGAGACATGTTGATTCCACTGAATGATCGTTTTGGAGGATGTAGTTTGAGGTGCTGCTCAACTATTTTGTGTTTTACACGTGTTATTTATGGAAAAAGAGGTTTGTATGTTTTTGACAACCCTGCGTTTCATGTTTCATACCTGTTTTTTGTATTAGTTTAGTGCAAAACTAATTATTGTAGGAATCTCAGGAATAAGTTTGGACACACCTCATGTTTTGCATAATTTCTTTTGGAATAGTTCACCACTTGTCTCATTAGGATTTGATTTGGTCCATTTAAAGTTCCAGAGTGTCACATTTAGGAGGGGCTGTTGGCAGAAATGGAATATAATATTCATAAGTATGTTTTCATTAGTGTATAATCACCTGAAAATAAGAATTTTAGTTTTTACGTTACCTTAGAATAAGCCGTTTATATCTACAAAGGGAGCGGGTCCCCTTCCACGGAGCCATGTTTCTACAGTAGCCCAGAACGGACAAACCAAACACTAGATTGGGTGTTTCGCGTTTTTCGCGAGTTTCGCGGCCACCATAGTTTCTCCTACACGCTTGGAAGGGGAGGGTGAGGCGAGCGGTATTCAAATGGTTGCAAACTGCAATTTCACCGCTAGATGCCACTAAATCCTCCACACTTTAAAGTATTTGAGCCAAATTTTATTTTTATGTAGTTAAAATGCTTTTTATGGATTTTAGAGTGATGGATAAATCAAATTGTAAAACATAATAATAATAATAATTTGAAGGATCCCCAATTTCAAATGTCGATACTTGATTGGTCTCAGTCTCGGTCGGGCTCTCATGGGGTGTGAATACTGTTGAAGACCTTATGTTTTACATTTCCCGACATAGTTTTTGTATCCCTTTACTGCAGAAACGTTTGTATAGATCTCTGATTTTGTCCCCAAAAGCATCCTTTAGCACGATGTTCAGATGAATTTTTTTAACATCTATCTTAATACAATACTCTGTTGGACTAAGTCAGACTGCAGAAGCCCCATATTAGCTCAAGATGAACTTCAGAATGCATTTGTGGATGGAACGAGGGCTGTGGATTTCCCCCATCTCTTACAGTGTAGTCGCACTATGAACGTATATCTTCATGACAAGTATGGAATTATTACAGCGACCAATAAGTCTTTCAACGTATATCTGACATGTGAATAGATGGATAGACTTGAAAAAATCCCAAACTTTAACTCTTGAACATGTTGCAGACATTTCTTAAAAACATAAACAGCATTCACAGAGAAACAGTGAATTATTCAGGAATGTTCCTCAGTACTTAAAGTTATCTACAGTTTCCGTCGGCTGACCACTGATCACGACAGGCTGAAAAGCAAAGTCCTGTTTTGTTTTTTTACTGGAGTTGAGCTCCAGCGCACTCTGCTGACACCAAGTCTGGAGAGCAGGTCATGCTTCAGATTTGCCAGCTCTCCAGTCATGTCCTGCTTATACCAGGCCATTTAATCTGCATATTTGTATAAACCATAGTTTTTGTATCATAATTAATTTTGATGTGTACAGAAAATAATTAATAATTAAAGTATTTGAGCCAAATTTAATTTTTATGTAGTTAAAATGCTTTTTTATGGATTTTAGAGTGCTGGATGAATCAAATTGTAAAACATAAAAATAATAATTTGAAGCATCCTCATTAAATTTTTTTATTTATTTATTTTTTTTCCAATTTCAAATGTACTTTATTGGTCTCAGTCTCGGTCGGGCTCTCATGGGGTGTGAATACTGTTAAAGACCTTATGTTTTACATTTTACGACATTTTACATTTTTTTTGTATCCCTTTACTGCAGAAACGTTTATATAGATCTCTTATTTTGTCCCCAAAAGCATCCTTTAGTGCGATGTTCAGATACATTTTTTTAACGTCTATCTTAATACAATACTCTGTTGGACTAAGTCAGACTGCAGAAGCCCCATATTAGCTCAAGATGAACTTCAGAATGCATTAAAATAAGACAAAAGATAAATTGCTGCCCTGAGGAGCTCCTGCGCTAATTATGAGCCTCTTAGACACACTTCCTCTCGTGTAGACCCTCTGTAGACCAGTTAACTTCAAGATCATATAGACGATACATCACTGCTGCACACAGATGGAGATCATTCTTCTGCGTGCAAAACTACACTACTACTGGTTATATTAAAAGTTCTTCTAATGAGTTGACAACAACAAACTTCCATATGTCTGTCTGAACTTAATGACTCTGCATGTAAACGCACTGATTAATACATGTTTTTATCTTCCAGGACCAAAGGTCATCAGAGTGGAAGAAGACAGTGATGTTACTTTACCCTGTTCGCTCAGCACCAAGGAGGACATTGAGCTAAAACTCTTTGAGTGGACGAAAGATGGTCAGAAGGTGTTCCTGTATGATGAAGGGGATCATTACAATAACGGCCGAGACGGTCAAGATGAGCAGTTCAAAGGTCGAGTCTCACATTTCCCAGATAAACTGAAGCACGGCGAGGCCTCCATAATCATCAGAAACACGAGTGTGACCGACAGCGGAGACTACACCTGTGCTTTTCCTCGTCTTCAGCCAAGACAAATATTCCACATTTGGCTTGTTGTTGGTGAGTGCTTTCATTAAACAGGTAAAGATGGCCGCTCACTTACTGATGCGACTGCTTTAAGAGTCCCAGATGGACTTTTGTCAACATCTGGCAGGGCCTCGTCCCCACAGCGCTGCAGCCACATCTGGAGTGATCACCTCTCTGTCAGACAGGCTTCATGTTTGCGACACATTGCAGATTATTTCACTCTGCACAATGAAATTTCAGCCCACTCAGATTTTTTCCACAGTATTACCCGTCTGCCAAGTTGATGATATTTCACAAGCACTCTAACGTGTGTTTTGTTTTCCCTTTTAGGTGATTTAAAGGACAGATCAGGTGAAAACATCCCAGGTGAGTCCTGATTTTGCTGACGTCACTCTCTACCTGTCACATGTGCTGTGAGTTTGGCTCCACAGGCCTGATATCATTCAGAAACAGTTTAAATCTGTATTCCTCACTGCGGCTCAGATGGAGATCATTCTTCTGTGTTCAAGGCGTCATAAGGCTGAAACTGCACATCACTTCTTAAAAGTGGAGACATTTAGCAGCATTTATTAGGTCTGTAGGTGTGTGATTAACGTTTACACTGTACTTCTATATGAGGATGTACATGACTGTGAAAATAAACTTTAAGTACTATGTATTGCGATGTGATTCACGATTAGTGGGAATGATCATTTTTGTATCAGTATTTTCTTTTTCACTGAAAAAACTATTAAAATCATGATGATGTGACATTTGTTGGGGTCTGCACCAAACAAACATGTTTTCTTACATCTGGAGAACAAGATTTGTAGGCCAGGGCATCTCTGCAGCACTACAGTACTTCATTATAATGATGTTTGTCTAACATGTTGTTATTAAAAATTGCAGCTTCTGTGATTTGGATATTGCACTTGGCCATATTGCGATTTCGATCATATTGCGATTAATTGTGCAGCGCTAGTTTGAAATATGTCCATCAAACCAGGCTGCGAGGTGTAATTTAGGCTCATGTTGTGCTTTTCTGTTTCTCTCTGTTCCTCTGTGTTTCCTCAGTTAAATATGCTCATTTACAAACAGAACAGGTGAACAAATAAATGACAGTATTACATGTCCAATCCTGTAATTGTTGTTTATAAGTTATTGTTCATACTGTGTTCACAGGTGCAGTTCCAAAACCATACGTCTCAATACTTTATGAAACAAAGGACGGGACGCTGCTGTGTGAGGTTCAAGAGGCTTCTCCAAAACCTAAAGTAGAGTGGCAGGACAGTGCTGGAAACATCCTTCCTGCTGAAGAACCACAGGTCTCAGAAAGAGGAGGCCGCTACGACATCATCCTCAAAACTACTGTGACCAAGACCGACCTCTATCGCTGTGTAGCCACACAGGAGGACATCAACCATCAGATTTATACTGAGACCTACATGTATATCCCTGGTGAGATTCTTCCTGGTCATATTTTTATATTCAAATAATTTTAATTGTTGATGTGATTTAATTAATTTAAATTAATATTCAGGCTGAACGCAAACTTAGCTAAAAGGAAGAATTGTATAGGACTATATTATTTACAAATGTATGTGGAGAGATCTGAAACTGTCTCAGTCTATATGTGTGTTCTCAAATCTGTGAATGTTTACAAGAATCTCTAAATATTCTTTACAGCCTTTTATTAATGAGCTAAAAGTGTATTTAGCTTAAAGAGTTGGAGCTTCAAGAGACTCGTGCTGCAGAAATCCAGACTGTATCGCTCCGCTCCCATTGTGCCCCAATAACTGTAGAGCCGACCCACCACCAAGAAGCACGTCAGGATTTGAATCTTCACAGCGCTGGGCAGTAGTCAGTGGTGGAAGAAGCACTCAGATTCTGTACTTCAGTAAAAGCAGCAAAACCACAACGTAAAAATACTGTTACAAGTCAAAGTCCTGCATTCAGAAGTCCACTTGAGTAAAAGTATAGAAGTATCAGTTAAATGTACTAAAAGTAGTAAAATTATTATATTCTATAATTAATCACATGTTTTGTAACTAGTAACTATATCTGTCTGATAAATGCAGTGCAGTGAAAAGTTCAATATTTCCCTCTGAAATGTAGTGAAGTAGAAGTATAAAGTAACAGAACATGGAAATACTCAGTAAAGTACCTCAGTTGTTCTTTCACTGCTCAGTGAAACATAAACCTAGCTGAGCTGCACGTTTAGCTGGACGGGTAATATTTTCTTTTAACAAAGCTCATCAATACTCGCTGTAACAGCAGCTGTGATAAAATACAGACGTGCCGACGAGTCGTAATCCAGAGTCCATCGTGGCCTCGGCTCCGGGTGCAGAGACCCTCGGCTGTAGACAGATCGCCTCACACGTTGGCAGATCTCAGGCACAGCAGGAGTTTAGCAGCAGTCACATGTAAACAGCCTGAAGTAGAGGTGGCAGGACAGGGATTCAAACCTTCTTCCTACTGATGAGCAGCACGTCTCAGAAAGAGGACGACGCTACAACATCCCCCTCCTCACTACTGAGACCAGAACCAGAACCGGCCTCTTAGCTGTGTAGCCGAGCAGGAGGCGACTGGCCATAAGATCGATGCTAACGTCACTGTTCCTGCTGAGGTTCATCCCAGTGGTGTCTGAATCTGCTAATAGTTTTACATTTTAGATTTCAGGAGCATGCACACCTTCAGTTGTTCTTCGTGTCGGCTGTGATGTCCAATCTGCTGTTTATGATATGCAGCTACATTCTGAGTGTTACGTTAACGCTTTGTGATCTGTTTCAGGGTCCTCCACTGGACTGGTTGTTGCTGTGTCAGCTGTTGCTGCAGTTCTCTGCACTCTTTTAGTTGTTGGTGGTGGTGTTCTATATTTTCTTTACAAAAAGGGTTACTTCAGACTCAATATTAAGAAAGGTGAGTTTAAATAAAGTATTGTATCGACATATTCATGATGAGCAGACAACACCACAAATTCTTTACATGTGTCATGTTTAGAGTCTCGACAGTAGTTTTATCTTCTCAGGCATTAAGCATTCTGTTGGTATTTACACCCAGGGTAGGATCAAGGCAGGTTTCCTTTAGTGTAACTTTGTTTTCCTTCCTGCAGGTTCACCACAGGAGCCAAGCGTCCCCCTAAACAGAGGTTCACAGACTTCAAGACCCCAGCCATCAGAGTAGCCACCTGATCCAGAAACTGAACTAGCTTTACATGTGCTGTGAAGTTTGCTGCTGAAGTGTGTGTGTGTGTGTGTGTTGTATTTCTGATTTGTGAGAGCCAGTCTGAGGTTTGGACCAGACTGTATGATAGTGAGTACATTTTGGCTGGTCCTCACTTATTTCAGGCAGTTCGAGGGTTAAAACCTTAAAGGGACAGTTCACCCAAAATCATAAATACATATTTTTCCTCTTCCCTGTAGAGCTGTTTATCCATCTAGATTGTTTGGTGTGAGTTGTCGAGACACAACAAATCTGTGGATTATCTCGAGTAACCGGGTCATGATTTGTAGAAAGAGGCGTTGCTGTTGAATTTTTCAAATGTAGTTTTTTGGCACTTTGAGCTCCACACGCCGAGTGCCATATTGTCCCATTATATTCAAAAAATGCAGACATCTCGATGCCGATATCTCCAAAACTCTGCAACTCGCACCAAAACAATCTAGATGGATAAACAGCTCTACAGGTGAGAGGGAAAATATGTCTTTTTGATTTTGGGGTGAACTGTCCCTTTACGGTTAAAACTAGTTTTCGGTTAAGGTTAGGATTAGGGTTGTGGTGAGGCAGATAGTTGTGATGGAGCCAGATGAAAAGTGAGGTCGTTGAGGTGTCGAATGTGCATGTAGCATTACTACGTCCCATTACCACAAACACAACCTTACCCTGACCTTAACCAAGCGTTTTATATACTGTCCTCGTAATGGGTTCCAGGTCATGGACAGTAAGATAACAGCATGCACAATATGTAGTCATTACCTTTATCTCACAGCACTCAGTATTTGGTCAAACAAAATACTTACAAATAGTGTCCAAGGCAAGTGTCGGACACAAACTTCTGTCAGAGGAAACAGGCGTCAGTTCGCTCTAACCGACATGCTTGTTGGACGGTTGAACAACATCTGGAATGATTTAATGGCACCGACTGGAGAATTAGAGCCTCCAGCTGTTTATCTCCAGGTGTCCAACTCCTGATATCCACAAAACAGTAGTGGATGGAAACACACATTACTTTGCATTTTCTTTTGCTGATTTTCTGGAAATTCTGTTCAAATTTGCGCCACATTTGGATGAAAACTTGACTTACAGCAGACTTTTCACTCCGTCTGCGAGTGTGACCGCTCTGAGCAACAAAACAACACTTTTGTCTTCAGACGTGGTCGAACGACTCGTCGTACGAACTCGTTCGTTTACGAGCTTTTTTAAATTGCACCCAAACAGAGCAACAAACCAAGTACGTTAACCGTCATTTGTTTGATCTTTCCCACACTTTTAACCTTATCTGCACACTAACCATACTGTAGTTTCCCTGGACAGATATTGTTAGTCATTCAGAAAAAAGCAACATTTTTATTGATCATTCCAACAACATTATTTAACGTTCAAAACGTCGTCATTGAACATAATCTGGGGTTTCGCAGGATCGTCCGATATACGTGTAAATGTTCTGTCAGGTGGTGAGGTTGGTGATGTCACAGGAGTTGTTCAGGTAGCTTCTTTTTAGCAGACAGAGTTAACAAGGTGACAACAGAAGAGAGCAAGGGGCATTTAATGCCGACAGAACTGATTATTAATCAATTATTCCGTTAAGTGAGAATGAAATGAATCCTGATTTGTGGTGTGACTGAGTTCCACGTGTGCAGCTTTAAGAGAAAAAAGTATTGACGTAATTAATGACGACTTCTTGCCTCTGTTCTGTTGCTTTTATTCTAATATTCTGATTATCTGATGCGTCTAATTTCACTCTTGCGCTGTCGTCAACGTAGATACATTTAGTTCCAGACAGCACAAAGTCAAGTCATAATAAAACTGCCCCCTGGACTGTTGCTGAGGACATTATACTGCAGCACCGGGATGAATAAGATGGAGCTGCGTAGAAACACAATGAAACTGAAGAAAAGGTGCTAAATAACGAGACGGCAACGCAGGATAATAGAACAAGGAATGAAAAGAAATAATAAAAGTGACACAGCAGAATGAAAAGGGACCAAGTTAAAAAGGGACCTGATTAAACTAAACTTCCTGTAAAAGCGAGTTTGATATAAGTGTTCAAAGCTAAGGGGCTCGGACCAAAGAAGCCCATCAGGTGACCTGAAACGACCAGGAGACCCCTGACTGAGGATTTCAGGCTGCTGCAGCGCAGACAAGGTTCAAATGTCTGGAATGTATTTAGCAGCTTCACTATGAGGTGACTAAAACTTTATTAACAAAACTGAAACTGTAAAACTGACAGGCAGCTAGTGAAGAATGGGAGGTGCTGTTTGTGTTCCTGTAATTAGTTAAAATCCGAGCAGCAGCATGTTTGATGAGCTGGAGGCAGGCGGGTGCCGTCTGTCTGAGGCCTGAATAAAGAGAGCTGTAACAGTCCAGACAAAATGAGGTCAAATCATTTCCGACTTCTTCAGGATCTGAGGCTGTTAAAAACCACTAAACTGGATTTGTGACCCTCAGCTGAAGGAAACAAGCTTGCACCGCCACATTAACTTTTTAATTTAAAACACCTGCTAGCTGGTCGTCAGTTAATCGCAGGGTCGGGGGTTCGATCCCCGGCTCCTCCCGTCCACATGTCCAAGTGTCCATGAGCAACACACTGAAGCCCAAACTGCTCCCGATGGTCAGACCAGCACCTTGCATGGTAGCTCGCTGCCATCGGTGTGTGAGTGAGTGTGAATGGATGAATGAGGAGCGAAGGTGCTGTATAAATGCTGTCCATTTACCAAATATGGTCACACTGCTTGTAGTTCTTAAAGGTCCTAACGGAGCGAGACGTGGGCATTAACACAAACTCAAGACTGCACTGAACTCAAGCTGTGACGCTGGAAAAGAATGGGAATATATCTTGCAGCTGAAGTGAAATATAATGTGACTTCATTTTGTATTTTCATATTTATGTTACTTTTTATGTTATTTTATTGGCCTGTATCGCTTCTTTTTATTTCTTAAGGTGCTAATGAGTCTGTCAGGTGCAGTTACACACTGAACTACACACTCAGTGTCCAGTTTATTAGGTACAGCTAGCTAAAACTAAAGCAGCCTAATTCAACAGTCCTGCAATAAATCTTTCCTGAAGGTTAAAATGTTCAGTTTGTGTTGAAACTGTTAAATTCGACTTTATGGTCATTTTGGAGGCTGCAGTTTGTGCTGCTGATGAACTGTGTCGCCTTATACTGACAGGCGTTTCTCTTCTTTTGTCCACCCCATGTCTATCCATGAGTTTAGGCTAAATAACAGAAACACCTCTCTGAAACAGTTTGAACACAAGCTGAACATGTTGACCTTCATGAAGGAGGATTTATTGCAGGACTGTTGTATTAGACTGCATTAGTTTCAGCTCGGTGTTCCTAATAAACTGGACACTGAGTGTTTACTGTTGTTGATATCTGAGCTGTGCTCTCTGAAAGTTCATGTATGTTTATGTTGCTAACTGATGATGCACTTCATCATTTCTGTCCAAACGTCTGAATAAAACATGAAAAATGTCAAACTGGATGTTTTGATGTTTCTGTCTGTTTCTGTCTGTCTGATAAAAGAAACTAAAGTGATTTTACTGTATCGGCCCGATTCTAAGATGATCCATATTTTGCAACAGTTTTTCACTAAAGAGTTTTTGAGGATAAGAAACACTTTGAATGAAACAACAGATATATCATATTTAAATCAAGATATACAAACAGATTTTCCACCAACAAGCTTCATGAACACAGTTCCAGCTGTGTATTGATCACACCAACAGATTCTTTCCCTCTTATTTGATCTCTGCCGCTCAGGAAAACATGAGGAGACTTTTCAGACTGATGACATGATGACTGTAAATAAGAAGTGCAGTAGCCCACTTGCCTGCTGTTATCCACACAGTAAACAGGCTGCAGTATTTCATTTTTCTCCCCTTAAGTGCTGCAGTCACATGTGACCTCAGTGGGGAGCTTCCTGGGAAATCGAAAGTGTTTGGGACTTGCAGGACTCGCAGCCAGAAACCGTTTCATGCTCGTTAGTGACGCTGCTTTTGTGTTACAGTGATGTTTAATCTTCAGGTGACTTCGACAACTATGGAGCTTCTTCCTCTCGTGTGTCTCTGTCTCCTGACTCGGTCTGGTTTGCTGAAGAACAACTCAGACTGATAATCAATATCCTAATAATCAGCACAGATCGATATTAAACACCCCCTCCACAGCACAGGTGGAGTCATTTCATGCCCGCCTCCTCCTGGTTCACTACAGTCTCTAACAGACCTGCTGCGCAGTATTGTGATGTTGACCATGTAGCGGTCTTTGGCAGCGGATGTTCGCGGCGTCGCCTCCGTCCTGCTGAGAGAAACGCGTGATTCCGAGCGAAGCTTCTTCGCGTCAAACCCGATTCATTGTTGCGACACATCTCTGATATTTCTGATCAGATATTCTTGTCCGCCACCTGATGCTGAGAGGTCTGTTGGTTTTTACTGAGCAGGAAATAAGAAGAAGAATGAAATAAGAAGCAATTGTTCCGCCCCTCTTCCCTTTTAGACCCCGCCTCATTTTAAATCTAGATCCAAAGCCGTGACAATGTTCAGAAACAGAAATAAAAGAACAAATACAGGATTGACAAAGCACCGTATGAACAGAAACGTTTCAGATTCAGAGCTGTGTGATTTTCTCTTGTTGTATTTTAGCAGCTTGTCTGTGTGTTTGCTGGAAGACAAAGATGGATCTATAATTTGGGCCTCCTCCTCTGGTCTGCGCTGCTGTTCTGCAGCTGCTGCATCAGCAGAGCAGCTGCAGGCAAACATCTTCAGCGGATCTGAGCGTCCAACACTTCATTTCCTGCATTCTGGGAACTTTATATGTGTGGACAGAGAGGTGACTTCAAATCTAGAAACTATAGAACATCATCCCTGCTGAGTCAGCACAACTTTTCTCATTGAACATCATCCCTGCTGAGTCAGCACACCTGTAGGCATGATGTTTCCTCTCTCCCTCTCCACCTGTATGCATTTTTATCCCATTACTGCATGTTACTAACTCGACATCTTCTCTCTCCTGTAGTTTTGTGCTTTCTCGTTTCTCTCCTCTCTCCTTCTGTCGCTTTCAGCAGGTATTTCTGCCTCCCGAGCTGCAGAGTCTGGATCTGTGGTTGTGGGCCACCTGCTGCCCCCTGTGTTCCTGCTCAACAACTGCTACTACAGTTGTTGTTATTGGCTCTGTTACTAATACTGACATTATTTTTCCTATAGCTGTCATTCCTATTATTACTAATTTATTAATATTAACTCTACAATTACATTACTACTAATTTAAAAATTCTAGGTGGTATTTGCATGTCCCCCACCCCCCCAAAACCTCTCTCTCTCTCTCTCTCTCTCTCTCTCTCTCTCTCTCTCTCAGATGGCCGCCCACCCTGAATCTGGTTCTGCTCGAGGTTTCGGCTCTTAAAGGAAGTTTTTCCTTGCCACTGTCGCCAAGTTCTTGCTCACGGTGGGATTTGTTGGATCTCTGTAAATAATATTATAAAGAGTTCAGTCTAGACCTGCTCTGTAGGAAAAGTGCAATGAGATAACTTCTGTTATGAACCGCTATATAAATAAAGTTGAATTGAATTGAATTAAAATGTGCACGTGGCTCCTGTTCACGTCAGTGATACATTAATTCATTTGAGTTCATTTCTAAAGCCCTGGACTTTAACAGCTCCTGTGTTTCAGCAGGTTTTCTGCTCATGTTCAAAACTTTCTGCACAATCAAAGTCTTTCCCACATATCTGTGTTCTCTGAGATTTAGACAATAAAGTCGTGATTTCACGAGAATGAAGTCATAATGTGTTTAAACTCGACCTGCCCTGTACTCTGCTGTGCAGTAGCCGACATTGTTGCCTGCTGCTGTGGTAGTATCCCCTTCAGACCGTCTGGCAGGCACAGAGACACAGTTTAGGGAAGCGGCTCTGTGCTGCTCTTCATCGGAGGTGGGAAACCGAAACTAGCTGCAAACACTTGTGATCAGGCAGAAATCTCACCACAAATCCACACAAATGTTTCCTTCAGCAGCTCCGATAAAGTGCAGCTCCCAGCCGCTTCAGTGGGAAGCTTCCTGGAGTAGTGAGACAGTCCCAAACAGAGCAAAGGTGTCTCTAAGCGAGGGGGACGCAGAGACAGACACAGAGCTGCCGCTCAGAGGAGAGACGCCGCACTGCAGTCCAAACTTTTACAGGTGGAAATACCTGCAGACTGCCAGGAAACACTGCAGCATTTTAATCAGAGTCATTGCGAGGGATTCAGTAGTGGCTGGATGTTGGCAGGGACGTGTCCCTACCTTCCCTACCTAATTCTGAGCTCCTGTCTGCAGTTTACATGATGAAATCTGTGTTCCCGCTGTCTGAGTGGAGTTCAGAGGTTTGGTGTTGTTGTCTTTTACTTACTAGACTTACAAATCATTAGGAACTGAATTCAGTTTCACTTCAGTTCTGCGTTTTCCTCGTCGCTCTCTCTGTGTTTCCTCTCTCTGTCTTCCTCTTCCTGCTTATTAGTGTTGAGTGGACAGACAGAGACAGTCTGATTAACTGAGTCAGAGCTGATGTTCGTCATCACCTGGAAAAGAGAGAGAGTTAAATGTTATTCATTATTAATGAGTGAGGCTGCTCTCAAGTTGGTGCAAAAGACTTTTGTGTGAAAAATAAAGATTAGAAAAAGAAATCTAAAAGATAAAAACTCCAGATCTTAAACTATAAATATATGTAAGAAAGTAAAATGTAAACGAGTGCAGATATGCAGTCTGGAGGACAATGTGCTACAAGGCCAAAAACAAGAAAAGTTTCTTCTCATGAGTTGACAACAACAAACTTCCATATGTCTGTCTGAACTTAATGACTCTGCATGTAAACGCACTGATTAATACATGTTTTTATCTTCCAGGGTCAAAGGTCATCAACGTGGAAGAAGACAGTGATGTTACTTTACCCTGTTCGCTCAGCAGCAAGGAGAACATTGAGTATAAACTCTTTGACTGGAAGAAAGATGGTCAGAAGGAGGTGTTCCTGTATGATGAAGGCCTTCATTACAATAACGGCCGAGAAGGTCAAGATCAGCAGTTCAAAGGTCGAGTCTCACATTTTCCAGATAAACTGAAGCACGGCGACGCCTCCATAAAAATCAACAATACGAAGGTGACCGACAGCGGAGACTACACCTGTGCTTTTCCTCGTCTTCAGCCAAGTCAAATATTCCACATTCGGCTTGTTGTTGGTGAGTGCTTTCATTAAACAGGTAAAGATGGCCGCTCACTTACTGATGCGACTGCTTTAAGAGTCCCAGATGGACTTTTGTCAAGTGGTCAGAATCCACATCTGGCAGGGCCTCGTCCCCACAGCGCTGCAGCCACATCTGGAGTGATCACCTCTCTGTCAGACAGGCTTCATGTTTGCAACACATTGCAGATTATTTCACTCTGCACAATGAAATTTCAGCCCACTCAGATTTTTTCCACAGTATTACCTGTCTGCCAAGTTGATGATATTTCACAAGCACTCTAACATGTGTTTTGTTTTCCCTTTTAGGTGGTTTAAAGGACAGATCAGGTGAAAACATCCCAGGTGAGTCCTGATTTTGCTGACGTCACTCTCTACCTGTCACATGTGCTGTGAGTTTGGCTCCACAGGCCTGATATCATTCAGAAACAGTTTAAATCTGTATTCCTCACTGCGGCTCAGATGGAGATCATTCTTCTGTGTTCAAGGCGTCATAAGGCTGAAACTGCACATCACTTCTTAAAAGTGGAGACATTTAGCAGCATTTATTAGGTCTGTAGGTGTGTGATTAACGTTCACACTGTACTTCTATATGAGGATGTACATGACTGTGACGCTCTGCCTCTGAAACACACTGTATTGTATATTTCACAGATAGAGAAGCATTTAACACAAAACATCACAATGTTGGAGTTGTACTACACTTTTCAAATCAGCATCAAGACTTTTCCTCAGGTTCTAATGTTTTGGGTTTTTAGATTTTAATTTTTGTATTAAATTTTGTTCCAACCTGGCGATACTTTTTATGGGTCTCTTGTGTGTAAACTGGGTGGGTTTTATGTGCATTTCCCCATAAATTGAGTAAAACAAAGTAAACAACACATTCTGACTCCACAGAGCTCAGTACAGTGATACACATTTCATTTCATAATATAATCAACTGTGACACACAAAGTTTGTTTCATACACTCAATCATTTATTCTTTAAATAAAATATAACCTAATCAAAGATGAAACAGCGAGTCTGTCTCTGTGAGAGGGAGGAGACGCAGAGAAACTCAGGGTTTGTTGAAGAAAACCTGCCAGCGAGCAGGCTAGGTTCAGAGTCAGTTACCATGGCAACTGATCCAGAGTTCAAGTTACCATGGCAACTGATCCAGAGTTACAGTTACCATGGCAACTGATCCAGAGTTACAGTTACCATGGCAACTGATCCAGAGTTTAAGTTACCTCTCTTTCTGGATCTGAAAACCCAGAGTTTCCCTCAGTTTTCACTAAAGCTGCTTTCTGGAATAAACCCAGAAGAAGCCAGTTTCCTGCAGGTGTTTTCAGCAGTGGTGGAAGAAGTTCTCAGATCTTTCACTCAAGTAAAAGCAGCACAGTGTAAAAATACTCTACCAAGTAAAAGTCCTGCATTTAAAATTTTACTTGACAAGTATTAGCATCAAAATAAAGTACCAAAGTACCAAAACAAAGTACTCATTATGCAGAATGGCCCATTCAGAATAATGTATATTATATTATATCGTAGATAAATAAAGGCTTATCTTAATCTATAATAATACATCATCATTTATGTTTTTAATATACTTTGTATTATTAATCTAAATCTGCAAACTAACTAGTAACTTAAGCTGTCAGATAAATATAGTGGAGTAAAAAGTGCAGTATTTCCCTCTGAACTGTGGTGGAGTAGAAGTATAAAGTAGCATAAATTGGAAATACTCAAGGAAAGTACAAGTACCTCATAATTGTACTTACCGTAGGTGCAGTACCTGAGTAAATGTACTCAGTTACTTTCCACCGCTGGTTGTCAGCCACTTTACCAATCATTTACCATCATTTACCAATGATTTCATTTCAAGTAGGGCTGCACAATCAATCGCAATATTATCGAAATCACAACATGGCCAAGTGCAATATCCAAACCGCAGAAGCTGCAATTTTTTGATAAAAGGTAACATGTGAGACAAACATCATTATAATGAAGTACTGTAGTGCTGCAGAGACGCCCTGGCCTACAAATATTGTTCTCCAGATGTAAGAAAACATGTTTGTTTGGTACAGACCCCAACAAATGTCACATCATCATGATTTCAATAGTTTTTTCAGTGAAAAAGAAAGTTGTGATGCAAAAATTATCATTCCCACTAATCGTGAATCACATCGCAATCGTAGTATGATTTTATTTTTTTACCATATCGTTCAGCCCTAATTTCTAGGTCATTTTTGTCACAACAAACTGAGCAGAAATTTAAAGGTTTGTCCAAACGTCTTCACTGTGTCTGTGCTTCTGTCATGATATGAGTCAGAAATAGTGTTTGCAGTTGTAAATAGTTACCAAACTTTTGGTAGAAGTTAGAAATGTCTGAAATATCATCATGTCCTATCTAACAATGCAGGAGGTGTGAAACTAAGGCTTATATTGTGCTTTTTATTTCTTCCGGTTTGTTTTTCTTCAATCTTAAACACACTCTAATCAACATTTACAAGCAGAGAATGGATCAACAAAAACATCCCAATGTTACATTTGTAAAGCTGGAATTCTCTTACGTAATCTGTTGTTTCTATAATGTTCACAGGTGCAGCTGCAAAGCCGTACGTCACAATACTTAATGCAACAAATGACTGGGCGCTGCTGCAGTGTGAGGTTCAAGGCGCTTCTCCAAAACCTAAAGTAGAGTGGCAGGACAGAGCTGGAAACATCCTTCCTGCTGGAGAACCACAGGCCTCAGAAAGAGGAGGCAGCTACGACATCATCCTCCAAACTACTGTGACCAAGACCGACCGCTATCGCTGTGTAGCCACACAGGAGGACATCAACCATCAGATTTATGCTGAGACCTTCGTGCATATCAGTGGTGAGATTCTTCCAAGTGGTGGTTTAACATTTAAATAATTGTAATTGTTTATGTGTTTATTAGTTTTCAAACATGTTTAAATGTGTTCAGGCTGAACACAAAGCAAATTGGGATGAAGTCACATTAAACTGAGACTCTGAGACTCCACTTCCTGAATCTACAGAGAGAGGAGGAAGAATGAGAGGGTCTGGAGGGAAACAACAGAAAGAGCTGGAGTTTGGAGTAAACTCTGAGATCAGTCACACAAACACACACAGGAATTTAGTAAACTTCACACACAAACCCAGTAGTAGGTTTCTAAATGGCTGCTGCAGCCTGATCCTGAGGATCGGCATGAAAACGCCTCACGAGGGCGATTTAGAGACTGAAGTCATTAGAATCAGTGACTTTTTTTGTGCCACAAGTGAAAAGAGAAAAGGTTCTGAACTTGAAGAATTATTGTGTCACATGTGCCACCAAAACACACCGAGGCTCTCTGAAGGTTTATTAGCTGTGATTAGATCAATAGATCAGAGAGAGAGAACTTTATTGATCCCAGTGGGAAACTGCAGAGTTACAGCAGCCAAGTCACACATGAATCACATCACAAACAACATGAGGACACTCAGAGATGTCGGTTAGATTTTATTCACTGAGGATTTTATTCTTTCATTTCTTAACTAGAAACTGAGCTCAGACTAAAAACCAGGACCAGACTTTAACTCTGAATAGAAACAATGATAGTTCCTGGTAATAATGTGACACCATGGAGGCACATATAGGCTTTGGACCTGCGGCTTTTACTGGACAATGGAAACTTGTAATTAGTACCCATTGCAAAAAAAGTACATCTTATCATTATCAGTTCATATTCAAGTTTTAGTTGCAAGTTTCAAACATTAATTATCATTTTCTAATTGTAGTAATTCTGACTATTAAAGCAGCAGAAGCTGATGAGAGATCTTCTGAATGGATTTTATACTCAGATTCTGTACTTCAGTAAAAGCAGCAAAACCACAATGTAAAAATACTGTTACAAGTCAAAGTCCTGCATTCAAAAGTCCACTTGAGTAAAAGTATAGAAGTATCAGTTAAATGTACTTAAAGTAGCAAAAGTATTATATTTTATAATTAATCACATGTTTTGTAACTAGTAACTATATCTGTCTGATAAATGCAGTGCAGTGAAAAGTTCAATATTTCCCTCTGAAATGTAGTGAAGTAGAAGTATAAAGTAACAGAACATGGAAATACTCAGTAAAGTACCTCAGTTGTTCTTTCACTGCTCAGTGAAACAGAAACCTAGCTGAGCTGCACGTTTAGCTGGACGGGTAATATTTTCTTTTAACAAAGCTCATCAATACTCGCTGTAACAGCAGCTGTGATAAAATACAGACGTGCCGACGAGTCGTAATCCAGAGTCCATCGTGGCCTCGGCTCCGGGTGCAGAGACCCTCGGCTGTAGACAGATCGCCTCACACGTTGGCAGATCTCAGGCACAGCAGGAGTTTAGCAGCAGTCACATGGAAACAGCCTGAAGTAGAGGTGGCAGGACAGGGATTCAAACCTTCTTCCTACTGATGAGCAGCACGTCTCAGAAAGAGGACGACGCTACAACATCCCCCTCCTCACTACTGAGACCAGAACCAGAACCGGCCTCTTAGCTGTGTAGCCGAGCAGGAGGCGACTGGCCATAAGATCGATGCTAACGTCACTGTTCCTGCTGAGGTTCATCCCAGTGGTGTCTGAATCTGCTAATAGTTTTACATTTTAGATTTCAGGAGCATGCACACCTTCAGTTGTTCTTCGTGTCGGCTGTGATGTCCAATCTGCTGTTTATGATATGCAGCTACATTCTGAGTGTTACGTTAACTCTTTGTGATCTGTTTCAGGGTCCTGCTTTGGATGGGTTCGATGGGTTCGATGGGTTGGATGGATTGTTGCTGCAGTTCTCTTCATTATTTTAGTTGTTGTTGTTCTTATTCTGACTGTGTGTTACTGCAAACTTCGCTCCACACAAAATTCTCAGAGAGGTGAGTTTAAATAAAGTATTGTATCAACATATTCATGATGAGCAGACAACACAACAAATTCTTTACATGTGTCTCATGTTTAGAGTCTCGACAGTAGTTTTATCTTCTCAGGCATTAAGCATTCGGTTGGTATTTCCACCCAGGGTAGGATCAAGGCAGGTTTTCTTTAATATAACTTTGTTTTCCTTCCTGCAGATCCAGGTTCATCACTAGAACATTCCCCCCCAGCAACGACACCCTGCTGACTGATCCAGTAACTTAACGTGAGCTGTGAAGTTGGCTGCTGAAGCTGAAGTATGTCTGTGTCTGTTTTGTGAGAACCAGTTTGAGTTTGTGTTGGAACATATTGGGGCTTATTAATGCTGAGAATATGAGAATAAAGAATTGACAGATGAAGTGTCACACTGCATCAATGATCCACATGAAGAATATTTAAAGCTGCAACAAGCTTAGCTGGCTCGCTCAAAACTACACAACTGAGAAGAAAAGAAATTATAAACTGGCTAAACATGTACATTTACTGTGTGGTGTTTTATTCAACATGTTATTAATGATGCGTCATGTTTCAGAGACAAGATGTCCATCTTGTCTGTCTTATGTAAAGCACTCTGACTTGCCTTGTTGTTGAAATATACAGATAAACTTGTCTTGCCTTTAAACTCAGGGCTCTCCCCGTCATGATGCACTGACAGTTTGGGAATCCTGTGGAGAGGAAACTTATTGTTGTCTGTTACATGCAGAGCCTCAAATATGAACACAGCAGCTCGAATATACTGCCAAGAGCAGATGATGACTCTTTTTTAGTTGAATTCACTTTTGTGGACGTGTTAAATGTTAATGATTTATTTGTCACCACAATGAGCCATACAATAACCATCTGCAGGGAAAGACCACCGCAGTGCCCTAAATAAAATGACAGTGGGATTTAATATGTGCTCTACTTTCTGCACTGTTTTTTTTCTGAAATGATTTTTAAAGCTTAATTCAGTTGATTTATTTTATTATAAATAAGGTGCTAAGCCAGTCTGTCAGGTCCAGTTACACTGAACTGTGTGCTGCTGTTGACTGATGTTGGAAATGTGCACCTGAAAGTATATTAATGTGTAACTGCTGATGCTCTTGTATCATGTAACTTCAGCCAGTGCTTAATCCTTTCTATCCAAGCGTTTGAATAAAACATGAAAAATGTCCAACTGAATGTTTCAGATGTTTCTGTGTTCAAACGTTTGGAAAAGAAACAAACTGCGTACAAACATACTTCTGATACTGAAACATGTTCCTCGGCTGCTCGACCGTTCGATGAATCGAAAACATCGATCGTCAGGATATTAAAGTTCTGTCTTAACTCTTTGAGCCTCTGAGAAGTTGAACGACGTTTGGGACGATCACTCTGTCGTCAGAGGAGTTGTCAAGAGATGTTTAGGCTTTGAAGATATATATTATCTAATATTCAGGCAGGTCAGACATCCCTAGCTTTTAATTTTAGTGTAGAAACGGTTCAATATAACCAACTAATGAGGTAACTTAAAGTCCCCTCCAGTCAGAGATGGGTTTTGCTTTTTGCTCCTTCAGTTGGATGTTTGAGCTTCACTGTGCAGAATGATTCATCTGCTGAAGGAGGAAAGTTTCTCTGTGCTCACCTGAAATCTCACTTTAACATGTGAAACGTTGAACATTACAACTAGTTTGGAAGCCGATCGTGATCCAGTATGAAACGTCCACAGGTGTGATGTGGAGACCTGAAGCCTGCAGCTCACAAACACTGAGAGTGGACTTCTGAGGGAAGTAGGACGCAGCTGGTCCAGGAGTTCAGCTTTTTAATAAATAAATATTAGCATATTCACAGATTCTGGGTTTTTCACTGAGGGAGACGGAGTTTTTAACAAACTTATTGACCTTTTTATAGAAAAACCACACGAGACAAGTTATTTTTTATGAATATTTTTATGTCTTAAAACGCGTCTGTATGCGGGATCTTTGACTGTTTGTTTCTTCATTGGAATAGTCAGCAAAGACATGTGCAACCTGCAGTTTAACACGTGACAATAACTCAGATTCAAACTCTTCAGAGCTTCTCAGCCGGGAGCCTCTGGGGATCGCACCATCATTTTGGGGCTCACAGAGTTTTTTTCTATTACACTGATGTTTACTAAATGTTTGCTGTTTTCTGCTGAAATACTGAACACTACTCAGCCAGCAGTGGTATTAAGTCAGTATCTTGCAGGGAGCCTCTCAAGCTCCATCAGGTTGGATGGGGAGTGTCGGTGCACAGCCGTTTTCAGATCTCTCCAGAGATGTTCACTCGGGTTCAGGTCTGGGCTCTGGCTGGGCCACTCAGGGACATTCACAGAGTCCCGTAGCCACTCTTTTGTCATCTTGGCTGTGAGCTTAGGGTCGCTGTCCTGTTGGAAGATGAACTTTCGCCTCAGTCTGAGGTCCAGAGCGCTCTGGAGCAGGATTTCATCAAGGATGTCTGTACATTGCTGCATTCATCTTTCCCTCGACCCTGACCGGTCTCCCAGTTCCTGCTGCTGAAAAACATCCCACAGCACGATGCTGCCACCACCATGCTTCACTGTAGGGATGGTGTTGGCCAGGTGATGAGCGGTGTCTGGTTTCCTCCAGACATGACGCTTGCCATTCAGGCCAAAGAGTTCAATCTTTGTTTCATCAGACCTGAGAATTTAGTTTCTCATGGTCTGAGAGTCCTTCAGGTGCCCTTTGGCAAACTCCAGGCGGGCTGTCATGTGCCTTTTACTGAGGAGGGGCCTCCGTCTGGCCCCTCTACCATTCAGGCCTGATTGGTGGAGTGCTGCAGAGATGGTTGTTCTTCTGGAAGTTTCTCCTCTCTCCACAGAGAAACGCTGGAGCTCCGTCAGAGAGACCATCGGGTTCTTGGTCACCTCCCTGACTAAGACCCTTCTCCCCCGATCGCTCAGTTTGGCCGGGCGGCCAGCTCGAGGAAGAGTCCTGGTGGTTCCAAACTTCTTCTATCTACAGATGATGGAGGCGGCTGTGCTCACTGGGACCTTCAATGCTGCAGAAATGTTTCTGTACCCTTCCCCAGATCTGTGCCTCGATACAATCCTGTCTCGGCGGTCTACAGACAAGTCCTTGGACTTCATGGCTTGGTTTGTGCTCTGACATGCACTGTTAACTGTGGGACCTTATATAGACCGGTGTGTGCCTTTCCAAATCATGTCCAATCTACTGAATTTACCACAAGTGGACTCCGATCAAGTTGTAGAAACATCTCAAGGATGATCAGTGGAAACAGGAAGCACCTGAGCTCAGTTTTGAGTGTCAGGGCAAAGGCTGGGAATACTTATGCACATGGTTTGTTTTTTATAAATTTGCAATGATTTCAAACAAATTTCTTTTGTTTGTAGAATTTTGAGGAAAATAATGAATTTAATCCGTTTTGGAATAAGGCTGTAATATGACAAAATGTGGAAAAGTGAAGCGCTGTGAATGCTTTCCGGATGCACTGTATTTGCTTTAATAAGATCAGAAATAAGAGAAAAATAGAGAGGAAAAGGAAATTGTGCAGATATAGTGGATGAAAGACTAAGAACAACTCATAAAACATTTATTCCAATATATACAGATGGATCAAAGGAACCTAAGAATGGAAACACTGGGTTTACTTTTGTTGTCCCAGATTTAAATAGAAACATTAAGGATAACGGTATATACAGTCGAGATGTTTGCTGTTGTAAAGACATTGCAGTGGATAGAGCAAAATAAGCTAAAAAAGGTCACAACGTACTCAGACTCATTATCAGCGCTGGCATCATTGCAGTTCATGTCGTCCCAAAACAGACCAGAGAGACTCTGTTAAAATGTGAAACACTGTTCAGACTGCATCATATAGAGACAGCAGTCCGGTTTATGTGGATCCCAGCTCATAGGGGCAGCGAGGGGAATGAAAGCGGACTCTCGAGCTAAACAAGCTCTGAAACAGGATATAATTATGCAGGTAGCTTTCAGTAAAGCCAAAAGCATTCATACGGAGCAATGTCATGACTGCCTGGCAAAAGCATTGGGATGAAGGAAACAAAGGACGTCAGCTATACAAAATCATTAAAAAGTGGGAGGAATTAAGCACAACAGGGGAGACAAAACAAACAAAACAATGCACGTAATGGGGAAACATCCATCAGGACTGTGTGAATGTGGCTTAGAAGAAGAAACGGCTGAACATGTTATCTGTCACTGCCAGAAGTATAAAACACACAGAGAAAAGCTAAAGAATGGTGGGAGTGCTGAATCTTAATCATTTATTTAACATTGAGGAAGGAAGATACAAAGCCTTATCTGAGTTTTTATAAGAAACTCAAGTACCCCCACCACCCACTCCAGCACAGCAGGTGGCGGTAATGCACCTCAAACGCTAGTTTCCAAGAAGAGGCGGAATTACGGCTCTGTGAAGGGAGCCGGATCTTCATTTAGTGCCACTTCTGCTGGTCGCTGCCTCAGTTACCTTTTTATTTGTTGCAAGAAATAAACATGCAAGATTCTTCATCTGCAATACATCGAAATATTCTGTCATACTGATGGTTAAAAAGTGGGATATGTCAGGAATAACTGTCCTAGTTGTATAACAAATATAAAACCCTACTAATGAAATAGCATGGTTAATAAATAATTACACAACTCTATACAGACACATACAGTACATTTCAATTTAATTTCTATGAGATTTCTAAAATATTTCTGCTCTAATCGGCTCTCAGGGAGCCGACTCCCATCGTTCACTATTTTAATTTTATACTTATATCCACTTGGTACTTAGTTTATCTTACCTGTATTATAGTGTATTATTATATTCTGATTTGATTAGTACTTCTATTCCTGTGTGCACTGACGTGACAGTGAGCAGCTGTAACAAAAGAGTTTCCCCTCGGGGATCAATAAAGTATTTCTGATTCTGATTTCTGACTTTATTGCTTGGCTCCTCGTGTTAGCAAACACTTTTATCACTTTGTATTATGTATAATATTCATGTATAATATGTATTGAAATATCTATGTTGTGCTTTTGTTTTTGTGATTTTGTATTGAACTTGTTGAAACTTAATACAGATTTATTAAAAATAAATAAAAAACAGGAAGTGGGATGGTTATCACTGACTGTGTATCAGAGAGATAAAACCCTGAAGATTCGTGCATTTGGAGATCACAGCAGTGTGAACTGCTTCCCACTTGGATCAGAAGTGAAGAAGAAGAAGGAGTAAGCGGCCGAGTCATTTCGGGAGGTTGAAGGTGTGTGTGAGGCAAGAAGGCTGACAAGATTCAGAAATGGGGAGGAGGAGGAGAGTAGCTCGGTGTGTTTGACGTTTGAGGGGGAGTTGCCGGAAAGAGTGGATCTAGATTATGTGTGTTAAGGGGTGAGGGAGCTCCTCTCAGGTGTTTCTGCTGTCAGGAATATGGACATGTTGCTGCAGGATGAAGAGGAGGCAGGAGATGTGGGAAGGATGACTGTAATGTGTAATGAGTGCTAAGTGGAGAAAGAGCAAGCAAAGTGCACTGCAAGGGAAACCACCATACGGGAGCAGCACAGGGCCCAAAAAGAATAAGGGGAGTAAAAGTGAATAAGATCAGAGCAGAAAAGGAAATGTCACACGCTGAAGCTGCTAAAGGGAATGGAGAGGATCAGAGCGTCGAACAAAGATCCAGATGTTACACTGAGGGAAGGACCAACTCAGACAACCGGGTCTGGGTTGTAGAATGGACTAATGGCATGGGAGGAGAAGAAGAAGAAGAAGAAGAAGAAGAGTGAATTTATGCGCCGTGGTTTTGTTTTGATTGTGGCCCAAAGTTACAGATATTAGTGTTTAAATACTGACGTCTTAAAGCATATTGCTTTGTACAAGTGTTCAAGAGCTTTCCGCTGTCAGTTTATTCGGGACATTTAAATATGCAAAAGATGCAACTGTCACAGCCTGTCATGTCCTCACCAGCCTGTAATCACCCACACCTGCTCCTAATTACACTCCTGCCCTCAATCAGCCCCAATCACACCCAGTATAAAACCACTCCACTCCCCACACTCAGTGTCCGACCTCGTCGTGTTTAGGATTCAATGCACCAGACTATACCAGTATCTATTGAATCTGTTCTCAGCGACTTCCCCTGTTTTCCTGTGTGTCTCCAGTCTTTCGTGGCTTCACTAGACTTCCAGTGATTTCCTTATACCCATTTCCCCTATCCTATCCCTCACACATCAGGCTGTCGTCTAATAAAGGACATTCCCACCATCTCGGTGTCCCCTGCCTGTTATTCCGTAACAGCAACTAAGAAAGTAGAAGTAAATGTGACAGTAAATTATAGTAAGGCTGAAGTTAAAAGCATAATTAAAGTAGAAATTATAAAGAAATGGCAGGAAATTTGGAACAGGGAAACTAAAGGTAGACGTTACTATAGTATCCAAATGAAAGTAGGAGAAATGAGGGAAACCAGTAGAACAAAAAGAGAAGAAGACATTATCTCGAGGATGAGGTTTGGGAATACTGGTCTTGATAGTACACTTAAGATAATTGATAAACATGGAGCTGGTGTGTGTGAGTACTGTAACATACAGGAAACTGTAGGACATGTAATTATCAGCTGTCCTAGGTACGAGCAGGAAAGACAGATGCTAAAAAACAAACTGGCAAGAGATCGCATCAAGTTCGGGTTAAAGGAGTTACTCCAACTGAACTCAGGGCGTGTGGGCTACAGGGCAATATTCAGGTTTTTGGAAAAGACAGGACTTAGAAGAAGACTACAGAGCAGGCATGAGACCAGTCTGATCCACACTCCATGTCAGAAGGTGGCGGTAAAGCACCAAAAGCTGTTTGTCAACCGCCATAAAACACCAGAAGAAGAAGTGAAAGCGGAAGCGGAAAAAGAGGCGTTGTTTGCTAGTTGAGTTCATTCATGCGCCATGGTTTTGTTTGTGGTCCAAAGTTACAGATATTAGTGTTAAATACTGACGTCGTAGAAAAGGTTTCAGTCGTAGTCATCTGGACACTGTTTAATACTGACATCTTAAAGCATATTGCTTTGTACAAGTGTTCACGAGCTATCCGCTGTCAGTTTATTCGGGACATTTAGCTTCAAATATCTCGGTACTTTAATACAACATGTCGGGTCTGAAGGTGACAGCTCGGGAGCTTCTGTCCTGTTTCTGTCTCATGAGTTGGTCTGGAAAAACGTTAATACTTGGACATGAACACGGTAAGAAAGCTAATGTCTTACTACGTAGCTTAGCAATGGTAGCTCAGGATGTGTCGCATTCATAATAGTGAAGCTAGCTATGTAAGTATATATATGTAAGTATCCGTTTGCTTATATAATCTGCTTCTAGCTTTGTGAATGTTTGCACAGCTTTGTTTTTGGTTGATAGACTTTTGGGATTTAAGGTTGGGAAGGGGCTCTGTGAGGTTTTCAGTGAGGCTGGTCCGAGGATGCCTCCGACAGCCACTTGGTGCAAATGTCTGTGCATGCTGTTTCGCCTGTGCTAAATTCTGGCATTGAAAACTGAGTAAAAGGAATATCCTAACTGGGTGTGTGAACCCTTTTTTGTACTTTTTTATTTTTTTAGTATTTTCTTTTTAGACACCAGTCTGTGATTTTGTTGATGTGTGAAGAGTTTTGAGATCACACCACCTTTTGGAGCACAGACACAGTTTTGGTGTTTGTGTCACGTTTTCTTAAAACCAGGCTTTTGTTTTTAACAACACATCAAAGCAATGGAGAAAAACTGTGATCTGAATATTTCCTCATTCCTGCAGCAATCCTTTTTTTTTTTTTTTTACAAAGATCAATTAATACTTGAACATACAATACAGAATTTGTAAAAAGTCAAACGTGTGTGATCTTCTGATACTTGGCTCACACTGAGCCGTCAAAAACCAAACCAAAACATTTCCTAAAGTGGCCGTGTCATGTGACTCATCAGGTATCTTATATAAGCTTAAATATACTTAAATTATGTGTATGAAAACTATCCGTAAGTAATCTGACTACAGACTAACGTGCTTGTTATAAACTGGTGTTTCAGAATAATCAAGGTGACATGTAAATGTCTGATTTTCTGCCTTAACCTGATTGCTCTCTATTTAAACATACTGACTAAAATATTCTTTGTCTTTCAGGGCCGGGTGTCGTCAAAGTGGTTGTGAAAGAAGGGAGTGATGTTACTTTACCCTGTTCGCTCAGCACCAAGGAGAACATCGAGTCAAAGATCTTTGACTGGAAGAAAGATGGTCAGAAGGAGGTTTTCCTGTATGATGCAGGCATTCATTACAACAACGGCCGTCCAGGTCAAGATGAGCAGTTCAAAGGTCGAGTCTCACATTTTCCAGATGAACTGAAGCACGGTGACGCCTCCATAATCATCAGAAACACGAAGGTGGCCGACAGCGGAGACTACACCTGTGCTTTTCCACTTCAGCCGGAAAGTAAAATCCACATTGAGCTTGTTGTTGGTGAGTGCTTTCATGAAACAGTTAATCTTCATATATTTTTGTCAAGATCTCCAGCTGTCATTAGGTCAGGTTTGACCCCAACTGTTCTTCCTCGTCCATTCAGTCTTCCGTTTGACCCACTGACACAGAGTAACACAAAAGTACGACTTTACATATCAGCAATTTAATGTTGACAACTGAGAATCACATAGTTATCACAATGAAAATCTACACAATATCTGAACTTAGCCAAGATGTTGATTCTTGTGTGCGCATGCGCCAGCCCGCATGCTGCCCGTTGCCGTAGCTCCGTCTCGTCGTCTTACTTTTTCCAACTTTTAACTTTCTTTTTTCTTCCAAACTTGAGTAACTTGTGTGTAAGTGTAATTTAAACAACGCTCTTTACGAAAATGAGAGTAGAAAGTGTTTTAGTACTTTTTTTCGCTGTGGAACTTCTTCTCCTGCTACTCGGTCAGGGCACCGCTGCAGATCAGCTGTTTGGCCGCATTGTTTACACCAGGGAACAGCTGATCGCGCTGAAGCCGAGCGGCATGGCGCCCAGGACAACCGATGTCCCCACTGAGATCTGGAGGAGGACACACTGACTACTGACCAGGTGAGAGGACAGCTGATGAAACTCCACTCAAACAAGGCTGCAGGCCCCGATGGCGTTAGCCCTGAGGTGCTAAAAGCCTGTGCCCCCCAGCTATGTGGAGTCCTTCTACATGTCTTCAACCTGAGCCTGAGTCTTCAAAGGGTCCCTGTTCTGTGGAAGACATCTTGCCTCGTTCCTGTGCCGAAGACGCCGCGTCCCAGTGGCTCCAAGGACTACAGACCAGTGGCACTGACCTCCCACATAATGAAGACCCTGGAGAGACTAGTGCTGGAACAGCTGCGGCCCATGGTCAGACCCCTCCTGGACCCCCTTCAGTTCGCCTACCAGCCCCGGCTGGGAGTTGAGGACGCCATCATCTTCCTGCTTAACCGCATCCACACCCACCTGGACAGGCCGGCAAGCACGGTGAGGATCATGTTTTTTGACTTCTCCAGTGCATTCAACACCATTCGGCCTGCCCTGCTGGGGGAGAAGCTGGCAGCGATGCAGGTGGATGTCCCCCTCGTGTCCTGGATTGTGGACTATCTGACTGGCAGACCACAGCACGTGCGCCTGCAGCACTGTGTGTCGGACAGCGTGGTCAGCAACACTGGGGCCCCTCAGGGGACTGTCGTCTCTCCCTTCCTCTTTACCATCTACACCACAGACTTCAGCTACCACACAGAGTCCTGCCACCTTCAGAAGTTTTCTGATGACTCTGCTGTGATGGGATGTATCAGCGGTGGTGATGAGTCTGAGTACAGGGCTATGGTGGGGAACTTTGTCTCATGGTGTGAGCAGAACCATCTGCAGCTCAATGCAACAAAGTCTAAGGTTGTGGATCTACGGAGGGCCAAGGTACCAGTGACCCCGGTTTCCATCCAGGGGGTCAGTGTGGACATTATGGAGGATTACAAGTACCTGGGAGTACACTTGGATAACAAACTGGACTGGACCAAGAACACTCAAGCTGTTTACAGGAAGGGCCAGAGCCGCCTCTATTTTCTGAGGAGGCTGAGGTCCTTCAACATCTGCCGGACAATGCTGAGGAAGTTTTATGAGTCTGTGGTGGCCGGTGCTATCCTGTATGCTGTTGCATGCTGGGGCAGCAGGTTGAAGGTAGCGGACGCCAACAGACTCAACAAACTGACCCGTAAGGCGGTGGCATTGTGGGGGTGGAGCTGGACTCTCTGGCGGTGGTGTCAGAGAGGAGGATGCTGGGTAAACTACACGCCATCTTGGACAGCGTCTCCCACTTGCTCCATGACGTGCTGGTCAAACAAAGGAGTACCTTCAGCGGAAGACTCATCCCCCCACAATGCACCACAGAACGCCACAGGAAGTCATTCCTGCCTGTGGCCATCAGACTCTTTAACTCCTCCCTCTAAGTGTCAGTCTGTATGACCAAGTCACTAAAGTGGACATTGATCATTACATCTTTGCAATACTTGAATAATTGTGCAATATTCTCTGTTTAAAACTCCGTGCAATATTTAGTTTTCCTATGTTAGTTTTTCCTATTTATTGACATTGATATTATATACCTCCATTACTGCTGTGCAATATCTTAATAATCTCAATAAGCTACACTTAACTCGACAGTACATGCACCACTACTTATTACTTATATTATTATACATTGTATTATTATACTGTATTATCATCATCACAAGAAGTATTTTGTCTAAGGTGTCTGGTCAGGAGAATATTTCAGTCGGTGTGATGTGGATGTAAATCTACGACCTGATGTGGATGAAGGTTATAGAGCAGCAAGCAGACAGCAGGCAAAAATAATTTTCTTTTCTTTCCAGTTTTGTTTATCACCACTAAATGACTTTGTTTTAACTTGTGCAGAAAAGAAGGTTGCCCTGATATTTTCATTGTAGTGTCCTACAGAAATGTCAGTTTATGTAGTTTTTTGTTGTCCATATTAGTTGGAAATTGTTTTAAATTACCCACACAGCTCACAGTAATATGTAAGTATCCGTTTGCTTATATAATCTGCTTCTAGCTTTGTGAATGTGTGTCTAGCTTTGTTTTTGGTTGATAGACTTTTGGGATTTAAGGTTGGGAAGGGGCTCTGTGAGGTTTTCAGTGAGGCTGGTCCGAGGATGCCTCCGACAGCCACTTGGTGCAAATGTCTGTGCATGCTGTTTCGCCTGTACTAAATTCTGGCATTGAAAACTGAGTAAAAGGAATATCCTAACTGGGTGTGTGAACCCTTTTTTGTACTTTAAATTTTTTTAGTATTTTCTTTTTAGACACCAGTCTGTGATTTTGTTGATGTGTGAAGAGTTTTGAGATCACACCACCTTTTGGAGCCCAGACACAGTTTCGGTGTTTGTGTCACGTTTTCTTAAAACCAGGCTTTTGTTTTTAACAACACATCAAAGCAATGGAGAAAAACTGTGATCTGAATATTTCCTAATTTCTGCAGCAATCCTTCTTTTTTTATTACAAAGATGAAATAATACTTTAACATACAATACAGAATTTGTAAAAAGTCAAACCTGTGTGATCTTCTGATACTTGGCTCACACTGAGCCGTCCAAAACCAAACCAAAACATCTCCTAAAGTGGCCGAGTCATGTGACTCATCAGGTATCTTATATAAGCTTAAATATACTTCAATTATGTCTATGAAAACTATTCGACTACAGACTAACGTGCTTGTTGTAAACTGGTGTTTCAGGGTAATGGAGGTGACATGTAAATGTCTGATTTTCTGCCTTAACCTGATTGCTCTCTATTTAAACATACTGACTAAAATATTCTCTCTTTCAGGGCCGGGTGTCGTCAAAGTGGTTGTGGAAGAAGGTAGTGATGTTACTTTACCCTGTTCGCTCAGCACCAAGGAGAACATCGAGTCAAAGATCTTTGACTGGAAGAAAGATGGTCAGAAGGAGGTTTTCCTGTATGATGCAGGCTTTCATTACAACAACGGCCGAGCAGGTCAAGATGAGCAGTTCAAAGGTCGCATCTCACATTTTCCAGATGAACTGAAGCACGGCAACGCCTCCATAATCATCAGAAATACGAAGGTGGCCGACAGCGGAGACTACACCTGTGTTTTTCCACTTCTTCAGCCGGAAAGTAAAATCCACATTGAGCTTGTTGTTGGTGAGTGCTTTCATAAAACAGTTAATCTTAATATATTTTTGTCAAGATCTCCAGCTGTCATTAGGTCAGGTTTGACCCCAACTGTTCTTCCTCGTCCATTCAGTCTTCTGTTTGACCCACTGACACAGAGTAACACAAAAGTCCGACTTTACATATCAGCAATTTAATGTTGACAACTGAGAATCACATAGTTATCACAATGAAAATCTACACAATATCTGAACTTAGCCAAGATGTTGATAAAAGATATGAAGAACTATTGTATATTCATTAGTGATTTCTTTCTAACTTCAAGATTAGTTTGAAAGCAGCACCAGATGTATCTTAGACAGGCACGGACAAATTAACTGACACCTGTCAAGATATAATCATAGCACAGTAACTCTGAAGTTATGATGTTACATTTATGTTGAGACTCAAAGTTTTTAATTAAACTCTGTGGTACTTTTTGAGGCCTAGTAAGATAGTAAGACCTGGTTAGATTCTTACTGTCGGTTGGGGAGAATTTTGTTTGTTAGGCACAACTTGTTATGAGTTTCTAGACTTTTCCCCATCACATTATACTTTTGCAGTGTTTGACTGATGCACTAGCAATTCAGGCAGCAACAATCTGACCTCTTTGTACATATGTAACTAGTGATAATAACACAAGGCGTCATTACAAAATCATTGTCATTTTAATTCACTGATTTGAATTTTAAAATAAGCATGGAGCTAAATTTGAAAGGATATGAGGCTGCTGATATTCTATATTTTTCTTATTGTCATTATATTGACATTCCAAAGCCTGATATCTGCTTCCTCTGAGCCATAGAGCTTCAGTGTTGTCCAAAAACCAACACACACAAAAAAACCCACCAGTGAGCCACACTGCGACTACGACTGCTGACTCCTCTTAACCAGCAGCAAGCGATCAACAACTGCTAGACTAAAAACAAGGTTTACCTCGTCTGTTGCAGGCCACATTTTGGCCTTTGTCGTGGCTCAAAAACTGATATCCATAGAAACATTTGCTCTCAACTTGAACCGAAGCATCTGCAGATTAATTCCGTACCCGATACATTATGATCCACTAAACTTAGACATGATACGAGATGAATAAATCTCCATTTTCGTTAGCGTTGTCAGAGGTCAAGATCCACTAGTAAACAAATACAATTGGCCTCATTCAGAAACAGTGTGCACGCACAAATCTGTGCTTAAACAGTGTGTACGAATGTTTTACGCACAAATCCGTGATTCATCAATATCTTCTTACCTGAATTTGTTCATACTCTTACTTATGAACAGTGGGTCAAATGACTACATGTATGAAAAAGGTGTTGCTCGTAGTGATCTAACTGTTTTTGTTTTTCCAGTCCAACTTGACTGTTTTGGTTCACTCTCACCGCTCTCATCAGTGTTGTTTCCAGACGTAGCAGGCAGCTATTCTCGGTGAACAAGCTCTGATAAGCCCACTGTACACCACCTGCTCAGCTAGTATTTAGTTAGTATTTATTATATACTGGAAGACAGTTGAGATAAACCTGATTTGTTGATTTCAAAGTAGTCCAGTGTCCACATAGACATGAGAACAAAATATGCGCATCTGTGAGTTCTTCAGTGAAGAATTTGTAGACTTGTAGAGTGACATTAACTGTTTCCACCTGTAGCAGGGAAGCCTGACCTTGTGAGCCCCAACAACATAATCGAGACAACTGCCCCCACCCCCCTTAGCTCCTGTAGTTTCAGCCTGTGATGCTCTTGGTATCAAAAATGTACCTGACATATTTTTCTCCTTTTCCTCCTCTACCTCTGCTTTTGTCTTTTCTTTCCATAAGCTGCTACAATTAATGACACGTAAGTTGTCCTGTTGCCTGCCTGCAAAATCTTCTATGTCTCTACATCATGTGGGAACTGAGCCTCTGCTTCTGCTTACTGCTCTGCCTCTAATCTCAACTCAGGTGACTAACACAATTGCTGCTGCATGCTCTCACCACTCCACACAGTTTTCTTGTAAACAAACAAAAGCTATGTCTGCATTCAGTGTTATTTAAAAAAATAGTAGAATAGAAATTGTAGTGTTAATATTAATAAATTAGTAATAATAGGAACAACAGCTATTGGAAAAAATAATGTCAGTATTAGTAACAGAGCCAATAACAACAACTGTAGTAGCAGGAACACGGGGGCAGCAGGTGGCCCACAACCACAGATCCAGACTCTGCAGCTCCGGAGGCAGAAATACCTGCTGAAAGTGACAGAAGGAGAGAGGAGAGAGACGAGAAAGCACAAAACTACGGGAGAGAGAAGATGTCGAGTTAGTAACATGCAGTAATGGGATTAAAATGCATACAGATAGAGAGGGAGAGAGGAAAGACGTGCATCATGGAAAGTCTCCCGGCAGTCTAGGCCTATAGCAGCATAACTAAGGGATGGGTCAGGACTCACCCAAACCAGCCCTAACTATAAGCTTTATCAAAGAGGAAAGTCTTAAGACTACTCTTAAATGTAGAGATGGTGTCTGCCTGCCGAACCCAAACTGGGATCTGATTCCACAGGAGAGGAGCTTGATAGCTGAAGGCTCTGGCTCCCATTCTACTTTTGGAGACTCTAGGAACCACAAGTAACCCTGCATTCTGGGAGCGCAGTGTTCTAGTCGGATAATATGGTATTATGAGATCTTTAAGATATGATGTTGCCTGACCATTAAGAGCTTTGTAGGTGAGGAGAAGGATTTTAAATTCTATTCTGGATTTTACAGGGAGCCAGTGCAGAGAAGCTAATATTGGAGAAATATGATCTCTTTTCCTAGTTTTTGTCAGTACACGTGCCGCAGCATTCTGGATCAACTGGAGAGTCTAAATGGACTTATTCAGGCAGCCGGATAATAAGGAATTGCAGTAGTCCAGCCTAGAAGTAACAGATGCATGCACTAATTTTTCTGCATCATTTTGAGACAGGATGTGCCTGATTTTTGCAATGTTACGTAGGTGAAAAAAGGCAGTCCTTGAAGTTTGTTTCATGTGGGAGTTAAAGAATAAATCCTGATCAAAGATAACTCCGAGGTTCCTTACAGTGCTGCTGGAGGGCAGGACAATGCCATCTAGAGTAACTATATCTTTAGATAATGTGTCTCGGAGGTGTTTGGGACCAAGAACAATAACTTCAGTTTTGTCAGAGTTTAACATCAGAAAGTTGCAGGTCATCCAGGTCTTTATGTCCTTAAGGCATGCTTGAAGTTTAGTTAACTGGTTGGTTTCATCTGGCTTGATCGATAGATATAATTGGGTATCATCTGCATAGCAATGAAAGTTTATGGAGTGTTTTCTAATAATATTGCCTAAAGGAAGCATATATAAGGTGAATAGAATCGGTCCAAGCACAGAACCTTGTGGAACTCCGTGCCTAACTTTGGCGTGCACGGAGGACTCACCGTTAACATGTACAAACTGAGATCGATCTGATAAATAGGATTTAAATCAGCTTAGTGCGGTTCCTTTAATGCCAATTACATGTACAGACATGAGAGTGGTATTGGTCTTCTTATCTAACTCGATATGAGTTAAGCAAGCAGGAAATTGGTAGGTGGAGTGCTACCTAATCAATTCCACCTGCTGAGCTCAATTGGATAGATTCTGATGCTACTTGATGACAAATTACTCCTTTACTAGACTAAGAACATGTGACAAGTTCATAATATCACCCATTCACTGTGCAAAAATGTATGTTCTTATTTGTCTTTCAGAACTCTCCTTTAAAGACCGATCAGGAGAAATCACAGGTGAGTGATGATGTCACAGATCTCTACATTAATTAATATTATTACTTTAATCTGTAAAGTGTGTGCTACAACTCTTTAGGCCTCGGTATTATTAAAACCTTTGATATACATGTTGACTAATCACCACTGAAAACACCATAGATGTACCGTTGGTCATACGCAGAAGTTTAACTCCTCTTGACAATAGATATGAATACATCTCATAATTATGAGATCAATATCTAATTTATTTATTAATATCTATTTATATTTATTATATATCTATTAGAGCTACAGCGATCTATCTTACAAGACGGATGAGGAGAAATCGATGGCGAGTCCTGATTTTGATGATGTCACTGATCTGTACAGCTGCAGTGTTGATCAGCTGTCAGGGACACAAACGCACACAAAGTTAACTCTGATCTACTTGATATTGTTCAGTGAGTCCACGAGCAGCTTCTACAGACTATTTCCCTGTTTCAAACAGAAACATTACAAATGGTTCTAAATTAATTTCCTGTTAACATGTGACTGTAAGTACACTTAGACCCATGCTGTGTCCTTGGTGGCAATTGCAGTGAAACTGCCTGTAGCCACCAGCAACATTGTTTGACTGATCACTCGAAACTAATGTAGCATTGGAGCTTGGTACATGATACAGGACAATGTTTGCATTGCATAGGGCCATCCCTCAATGATTTTTCCAGTTTAAATAAAGGTAATAATGACGGTGTTCTGTCAAAATTCTCGAATATTACCCAGCTCTAAGGTGACTAAGTTGTAGCACACACATTTCACATGTAGAGATCAGTGACATCAAAATCAAGATGGGCCACAGATTTCTCCTGATCTGTCTTTTAAGGTCGGACTCTGCGGGTCACGATGTAAACTGCACATCAGCCTTTTACATTGTTGGTGAAACTGTGTTACCACTGCAGTAATGGCAGTACACTAGAGATCACAACACATAAATCAGCAAGCAGCTTAGTCTATAACCTCCCTCCCTACAGTTGTGCAGCTGTGGCTTGGTGATAGAGTAGGCCCACATGTCCTTGGGCAAGACACTGAACCCCAAATTGCTCCCGAGGGCTGTGCCTTCACTGTGCGAAGGTGTGAGACTGAGTTAGTTTCTTTGTACTGATGAGCAGTTGGCACCTGCCATCAGTGTATGAATGTGATATGTAGTGTGAAGCGCTGCGGTCAGAAGACTAGAAAGGTGCTATACAGGTACAATCCATTTACCAGTTACATTGATAACCGAAAGATGTTTTTCTTGTAATTACAAGATACTTTTTATGGTTATATGAAATCAGTGACACAAGATATTTCTAAGTGACAAAATTTAAGACCCGATGACCTGAGGCGTATACGTACTTTTAAAACCCTTTTACATGTGAATTTACCTTGATAATATATATCATGATACTTTTGTGTAGGGCTGCAACTAACAATTATTTTTATTTTAGATTAATATTTTCTAATTTTTTTTCTTTAAAATGAACTCAAAGATATTCATTGTACATTGATAAAATGGAGAAAAGCAGAAAATCATCACATTTCTGGAACAGCTGGAACCAGTTAATGTTGTCATTTTTGTTTGATAGATAACTATTAATTAATTATCCAAATAGTTGTCAATTAATTGTCAGTCAACTAATCAATTACTTAACATCAACATTACTTCAGTGCAGAAGAGAATGCTGTAATCAGTAAATCTAAAACAAAAAACATTTCAAGATCAGTTTTATTGCACATTAAGTTGTGTAAAAAGGCGTGTCTAGACTTCTGCAGAGGAGCTGTATGTGTGCCTCTGTCATGATAATAGACAGAATGTCAGAAATAGTGTTTGCAGTGGTGAATAGTTACGAAAAGTCTGCAAGAAGGTAAAGATGTTTGAAATCTCGTGTGCACACACGCTTGAAGTTTTTCTCCCTCTTATACACATTGTTCTCTGTATTTAAAGGGAAGGGATGAAAACTACATTTCTAGTGCTGTAACTGTTGTTTATACGCTGCTTTTTAATTCTGTGTTCTCAGGTGCAGCTCCAGAGCCTCACGTCACGATAGTAGATGTCACAGAGTTCGGGGTGCTGCTGCAGTGTGACGTTCGAGGTGCTTTTCCACAGCCGAAGCTACAGTGGCAGGACAGTGATGGAAACATCCTCCGTGCTGAGGAGCCACAGGTCTCAGAAAGAAGCGATCACTACGACATCACCCTCCAAACTGCTGTGACCAAGACCAAAACCAACTGTTTCCACTGTGTGGTCGAGCAGGAGGACATCGGTCATAAGATCATTGCTAACATCACTGTGCGAGGTGAGGTTCACCCCACTGGTGGTTTTATCTGCAAATGATTTTAGATGTTCATACGGTGTAATTTTAATATATTTTAGGAGCATGGCCACCTTAGTTGTTCTCTTGTGTAGGTTATAACCAGTGTGCTGCACATGATATACAATTATGTTGCGAGTGTCACACTAGCTTTTTGCAATGTGTTTCAGAGAAACTGTTTGAGGACACGTGCAGCAAAGTGGCTGTCACAGGAGAGTTGGTTGGATTCGTTTTGGGAGCTGTAGCTGTTGGTGTAGTTCTGGCTTTGCTTGTAGCGGCAAAGTGCATCACAATACGCCGTAATAAAGGTGAGTTTATATAATAGATTGTACATACATACAATATCCATCATGTGCAGACATCAACATTACAGATACTTAACAGTAACATGTCAAGAATGTCTTCTCAGATATAAGATCTGTTTAGTATTTACATTCATAAAAAATCCACTCAGACTTCATTATGAGGCTTCTAGTTCTCATATTGATTGTTCAAATATAAATATAACAAGTTGTAAATACATAACTGTCCATTAAATGAATAGGTCACCATTTTGATTTCCCCAAATGTCAAATTATTGCTTTAAGTTTCTTTAAACAGAGCTTTGAATATCATTCACTTCCACGTTTTCCCTTTTACTTCATTAAAATAAGCAACAAAGGGCTTTTCTGGATACATAATGTAACCACAAGTCACCATTTAAATGTTTTATTTCCAAAAGTGGTTTTGTAAAAGCAAGCTGGCTGGCATGTTTTGATCATGCTTAAAGTTTTCATACTGAGGACAGATTGATCCCCCAGTCCTCATCTGGTTTATTGATTCTTAAACAGGTAACACCAGGTTAGTTGTGGAGCCGAAACAAGCTGATTAATGAAATCCCTTATCAAAATACCCGATGACTAATTATTTAATTCATCAAGCAAAAATGGCAAACCTTCTCTGGTTCCAGCTCCACCTCCAGTTGCAGCTGAAGTGACCTGGGCTCATGTATATAGGTGGAGATGAATAAACCGGCTCTGTGCCGCACAGCTGTGATTGCTCAGAGTGGTCACTGTGAACAGTAAAGAGTCAAAGTGCTTCATTTGGCGGAGCAGTGGGTTTCAGTTAGATGTTTCTCATAATTCTGTCACTGTGGTCGTAGTGGTGGAAGCTGAAATCATCACGTGTAGTTAAATGTGATAGAGAGATTTCACAGGTTTAGGATGTGTGTTTGGAGGTCGACCTCAGGGTAACATTCATGAGCTCACTAAAACCATCCAGACCAACTTTAAAATCAGCTCCACAAATAACTGTTCTAATAATAACTGTACAAACATCTATTTGGGAGGGTCACCAAAATCATTCCTGTATAATATAAAAGTTGACTTTATGTAATATACACTTTTCTTTTCTGCAGGTTCTCGTCAGCAGAGAAACGGTTCTTGTAACAAACCTTCAGCGCTGCCACTTAATGCACCTGTTAGTGAGAGTGAGAGAGTGAGAGAGAGAGAGACTTGTAAAGGTCAGTTTTTGGTTACAGCCGGTCCACACCTCCTACCTGAGCTGTGCGTTGTGGATCCTCTTGCTTTTCATTTCGGCGGCCATGTTAACAGTTTGGAGCAGCCACACAGCATGCAGCGTGCATAAACTGTGCCAGGCCAAGGGAAGAGGGAGTGCTGTATATATTTTTTGCTACATTTGAGCACACGCTTCTTAACCCTTTTCTGTCTAAGCTTCTGTGAGCCGCAGCAGTTCAGTGAGGAAGCCGTCACACACAGGTAAAGGTAGGCAGTGTGGCCCAGGCATTACGATCTACATTTCAAGTCAACAAAAGGTTAAACAAGTTTCACAAAGACCCTATTTATTACAGGGCTTTTGTATGGAATTTATAATTTCCTATGTCGCTGTAGCTCAACATGATTAAGATCTTGGCACATTTCTGAACCCTGTATGTAGAAATTTATTTTTTTAATATTTTCATTACTTGTTTTATTATCCTACTTTCTCATTATGTTTCTCATTTGTATTTTTCACTGAACTTAAGCTTGCTGTACATATCATAACGCTTGAGTGTGAATCTTTTTTTATATAAAATTTATGTGAAATGTAATGTTACTTTTGTCTTGTTATTGGAGTTAAGTTGTTAAGTGTATTACTTTTTTATATGGTGCCAAGTACACTGCTGACTCTTCTTTTAATCTTATTGATGCTGTTTCTGGGACATTACAGTAAAGACGAGCATGTATATGTTATAGTTTACAGAGTGCTGAGCCAGTCTGTCAGTTACAGTTTAAGACACGAATGATTATTGTCTCACTTTCACTTTTTAATTTTATATATTGAATGTGCTCATGCATCTGTGGATATCATGTAAACAATTGTGTTTTGCACATCGCATTGCAGCATTTCCATCATAAAATGTTTTCTTGTTATATTTACATATTACGTATTTCTCACAAAAACTCTGTCTAACAAATGTGTTCGATGCATTTCTGTCAACAAATGTTTCAAAGCTGATTTTAAAATGATCCCCTGACTTGTTTTTTAATTAATAAAATATGCTGCTTGGAATAATAGTTTGTCTGTTTTTTTCCTCACAAAAGTTAAATTGCAAAGTTGAAAATGTACTTCTCTCTCGTTGTAAAACACAGAATGTATGAAAATGCAATTATTGTTCATTTCAAAGCTTCCCTTCTGGATGGGAGATGGTCTCCTTCACTGTAAAGTTCATTCTCAGTGTCGCTCTTGTAGGATGCATACTGAACTGTGATTGGACCACACTAGTTGTGATGCCACGAAGCATGCTTGTTGGTGAAAGAAATTCTCCCGTTAGTCAGGTTGTGTTGCAGAGTTGTCTTTCACTTCACACGCCTGTTCACCTTCATTTCCTGTCATCTACTTTCAACTGTTGAATAAAGGCATTCAAATATTAGGTTTAAACAAACATTCCTAATTAAAAGTGATTATTGGCCTGATTCAACAACTGTTTTTGGATACTCAAAGTCATAACTAAAGACTTTACAATCAATTGATATCAAGTAAATTAATAAAAAGTCATTCAAAGTAATTTCATGTTATACTATGAGTTAAAAGAAGTCAACACATTGGTGATTTCCAAAGCTTCCAGCTGAACAGCAGCTGTTCTCGGTTTGATTTTCCGTTACATCCTTACAGTCTGTGACGCTTTAAGCTCTTTAAAGAAAATTCTTGACATTTGTTTAATGAGTTAAAACACTTAAAAATAAATCTCAATATTGGTCTTAGAATTAAAACCTGTTAAAAGCCTTCAGTCTTAAAGAATCCTCCAATCAGACTGCATTTGAAAAGCAAATATATATAAAATAAAATAATTTTTTGTTGACCTGTGTATCACGCTGAATATGAAGCCTGTGCCAGGGATCATGAATAACTAAATAAAATAACCGGAATAAACCCAGATATTTGAGATTTGTATCTGTACTGTAGGTGATAATCACTTCCTGCTCTCGTACAGTTGAAACCAGATATTTACATACACCTCTGGAAAAAAAACTACTTTTACTGTCATACATTAAATCAGAGTAAACTTTCTGTTTTAGATCAATAAATAAATTTTTTTTTGCATTTGTTAAATGTCAGAATCGACAGAGCGAATTTTTCTGTATTTTTCTAATCGCTTTCATCAAAGTCAGAAGTATACATACACTTCCTTAGTATTTGGTAGAACTGCCCCGAAACTGTTTCACTTGGGCCAAACGTTTTGGGTAGAGAAGAAGACATTATCTCGAGGATGAGGTTTGGACATACTGGTCTTGATAGTACACTTAAGATAACTGATAAACATGGAGCTGGTGTGTGTGAGTCCTGTAACATACAGGAAACTGTAGGACATGTAATTATCAGCTGTCCTCGGTACGAGCAGGAAAGACAGATGCTAAAAAACAAACTGGCAAGAGATCGCATCAAGTTCGGGTTAAAGGAGTTACTCCAACTGAACTCAGGGCGTGTGGGCTACAGGGCAATATTCAGGTTTTTGGAAAAGACAGGACTTAGAAGAAGACTGCAGAGCAGGCATGAGACCAGTCTGATCCACACTCCATGTCAGCAGGTGGCAGTAAAGCACCAAAAGCTGTTTGTCAACCGCCATAAAACACCAGAAGAAGAAGCGAAAGCGAAAGCGGAAGAAGAGGAAGCGGAAGACTCGTTTGCTATTGGAGTTCATTCATGCGCCGTGTTTTTGTTTTGTTTGTGGTCCAAAGTTACAGATATTAGTGTTAAATACTGACGTCTTAAAGCATATTGCTTTGTACAAGTGTTCAAGAGCTGTCCGCTGTCAGGTTATTCGGGACATTTAGCTTCAAATGTCTCAGCACTGGGAGCTAAGTTAGCTAGTCCAGTAGCTTCACTTTAATACAACATGTCGGGTCTGAAGGTGACAGCTCGGGAGCTTCTGTCCTGTTTCTGTCTCATGAGTTGGTCTGGAAAAACGTTAATACTTGGACATGAACACGGTAAGAAAGCTAATGTCTTACTACGTAGCTTAGCAATGGTAGCTCAGGATCTGTCGCATTCATAATAGTGAAGCTAGCTAGTTAGCTTAATCACAAGATAAAGATCTTCTTCTTCTTCTGTTGATATGTGGTTGTGTCTTCAAGAAGGTTGTTGACCTTGGTTTCATAATCGGCTGTGTTCAGAATCACAGTGCAGCGACCCTTGTCTGCTGGTAGAATGGTTATGCTGTGATCCTTCTGCAGTGCTGAGAGTGCCCACCTCCGGGTGTAATACGGACATTACAACATAGAGCCCAAGAAGTGCTCACCGGCTCAGAGGGTAAGAAGAAAGAGGAAAGGCATGTCCAGAGTGCACTCTCAGCCTGTGGTTATCCTACTTGGGCTATCAACAAAGTTAAAAGAGCCAAAAAACAGGACAAAAGTGGAACTGAACCAAGAAGGAATGGTCTGTCTGAAAAACTACAAAGGATCTTTAGACAGCACGATGTCCCTGTCTTCTTTAAACCAGGCAACACTTTAACACAGAAACTCGTTCACCCTAAGGACAAGTTACCCACACAAAAACAGAGCAATGTTGTCTACTCCATTCAGTGCAGTGAGGAAAACTGCAAAGAACGGTACATAGGCGAAACCAAACAGCCACTTCACAGAAGACTTTATCAGCACAGACGACACGCTAACTCAGGATTACAGAGCGCCGTGCATTTGCATTTAAAAGCTACAAACCACACATTTGAAGACAGCGAGGTGAAGATTCTTAGTAGAGAGAAGAGTTGGTTTGAAAAAACCCTCTTTGAACAGAAATGATGGTCTGAGATTCAATCTGCCCAAAGTCTATCAGAGTGTATTAACACCGTGGTCACGCCAATCATATGCTAATCAGGTACTTAACAGTGATGAGGGAGGTGCAGCCAGAAAACAATAGGCCTGATTACTGATTACTGGGCCATCCTGGAAACTATTAGGTCAGTTTCAGGTGAAACTAGCTATTAACAGATACTCAGGCAGATTCCTTCCTGAGGGCGGGGCTTATGTAACTCAGAGTAGCTTAAATTTCCAGTTCCCGTCCAATTTTTTCACAATTGAGAATGACTTCCGGATGGGAGCCGAAACGTCTTGATTCTGAAAACAGCGTCCAGATGACTACGACTGAAACCTTTTCTACGATGAATTATAACAGCTTCACAGTTTAAACTTTTACCAGTGTCCACCCAACGTGATCCCATGCAATAGCCAATTCTATAACCCAGACCCCATTGAGTTGGTGCAACTCCTTCCCTCAGTGTAACATCCAGATCCTCTCCAGATGTGTCCACAACATTCAGGAACCTTCTTGCAGCGTCCAGCACCATCTTAATCCTTTCTGACTTCCCTTTCATTTCAGCCGCACAGTTTATAACCATGGCAATAAATGCCAGAAATCGCTTCTTGTCCATACTGATGTTTTGCTCATCTCCATTTCCTTTCTTCTCCTTTTCCTTTTGAACTACCACCCTTTCACCGTTTCTCTCCATACTCTTAGCAGCTTCAGTGTATGACAATCCCTTTTCCGCTCTGATCTTATTCATTTTCATTTCCTTAATTCTTTTTGGGCACTGTGCTGATCCCGTATAGTGTTTTCCCTGGCAGTGCAGGCACTTTGCTTGCTCTTTCTCCACTTAACACTTCTCCACGTTACAGTCATCCTTCCTACATCTTCTGCCTCCTCTTCATCCTGCAGCAACATGTCCATATTCCTGACAGCAGAAACATCTGAGAGGCGCTCTCTCATACGGCCTCACCCTGTAACACACATAATCTAGGTACACTCTTTCTGGTAATTCCCCCTCAAAAGTCAAACACACTGAGTTACCGTAGAAAAGGTTTCAGTCGTAGTCATCTGGACACTGTTTTCAGAATCAAGAATCAAGTGTCCAGATGACTACGACTGAAACCTTTTCTACGATAGAACACTCCTGGACGAATGAGGGACTACACCGTCTCACACTGAGTTACTGTCCTCCTTCTCCCCATTTCTGAATCTTGTCATCCTTCTTGCCTCACACAGACCTTCAACCTCCCGAAATGACTCTGCCTCCACCGACAGTGGCACGCCGCTTACTACTTCTTCTTCTTTACTTCTGGTCCGAGTGGGAAGCAGTCCACGCTGCTATAATCTCCAAATGCATGAATCTTCAGGGTTTTATCTCTCTGACTCTTTGACACACATTCAATGATAACCATCCCACTTCTTGTTATCCTGACCGATCTGACATCTCCGAGCTTTCCTCCTACAAACTTTCCGACCTCATGTGGATCCTTAAAAATGCCGTCTGTTTGTTTCACAGCTACCATCCCAACAAGATACTTTTCCTCTTTCTGATCAGATTCACTTGAGTTACTCTTCTTCCTTTTCTTTTTATTTTCAAATCCTCTCGAATCCTCGCACATTCCTCCTCTGACTCCATTTCCGCCGAGGAATGGCAAATTTGTCAAGATAGAGATCATGAGCACAGTAGGAGGCAGTACATGGGTGCACTGTGTGTTTGCTGCATGTGTGTGTGTGTTGGTCTGGTGCTGAGGGGGCGGAGCTCACGGGAGCAGGTGCGCGTGTCTGTAAAGGTGCGCACTTACCTGAGGCCAGGTTGTTGAGAGTCAGGGACGGGTAGCCGTAATTTTTGTTGACCGCCTGATTTTCCTGTTTTTGTCCGTCTATGTTACCTGTTTTATGCATCTGGTTTTCATGTCCATCCTCTGTCTGCCGTGCTTTGATGGCTGATGTGCAATAAACCTGCATGTTGGATCTCAGAACATTTGTCAAGTACAGACTTTTTCATGTTTGGTTTCATTACTGCTGCAGAGTTGTGGGGTTTCTTTCTGTCGAGCAGCTGTGTGTTGATGTTGTGGGGGGAGTTCATATTTCTTACACCAGGATGTAATGTTAATGTTAGTTTAGAGCCTTACCTGCTCGTTGCAAGCCGATCAACTTATTTACTAATAATTATTGATCACTATATATTAATTTTAAATGATTAATAATTGTTAGGCATGTTATTTGCTTCAAGGCCATGCCCATTCAACAGCTGCTTGCAGTAATCAGTAGTCATGTGTGCACTGCAGGTTTTCCCATGTGTGGTCTACATATTAGCCTGATGCTCAGTGCTCTTACAGTTTGAATCCATTGATTTAATGCATTTGTGCTAACTGTGTCCTAAGACTGCAAATGCACTGAAGCAGTGATCACAAGGTCAGATGTCTTCACTTAACTCTTAATGACTTCTGGTTCTTTTCACACAACCATCACAAAGAAAACCTGGTTTGCAAAACATTTAAGACGATTACAGAGACTGAGTTCAGTGTGGTGTTGGGGAAAATATATAAACACAAATGTAATGTCCGGCTCATACTCAGATTTCATGAGCTTCACCTGTGATGACATCGTTGTAGTCACAAGAAGTATTTTGTCTAAGGTGTCTGGTCAGGGAGAATATTTCAGTCGGTGTGATGTGGATGTAAATCTACGACCTGATGTGGATGAAGGTTATAGAGCAGCAAACAGACAGCAGGCAAAAATAATTTAATTTTATTTTCAGTTTTGTTTATCACCACTAAATGACTTTGTTTTAACTTGTGTAGAAAAGAAGGTTGCCCTGATATTTTCATTGTAGTGTCCCACTGAAATGTCAATTTATGTATTTTGTTGTTGTCCATATTAGTTGGAAATTATTATTATTATTATTATTATTATTATTATTGGGAAAATATTACTGGTAGTTTGTTTGTTGAATCCAAAATAACAAAATCCAAATTCTGACTTCAGCTGTATGAAAATATGTTCACTGTTCTGGTAGCAATTCACCAGTTAAACTGGGTTTCCAAAGCTAAACAGAATTTGTAAAAAGTCAAACCTGTGTGATCTTCTGATACTTGGCTCACACTGAGCCGTCAAAAACCAAACCAAAACATCTCCTAAAGTGGCCGAGTCATGTGACTCATCAGGTATCTTATATAAGCTTAAATATAAGCTTAAATTATGTCTATGAAAACTATTCATAAGTAATCTGACTACAGACTAACGTGCTTGTTGTAAACTGGTGTTTCAGAGTAATGGAGGTGACATGTAAATGTCTGATTTTCTGCCTTAACCTGATTGCTCTCTATTTAAACATACTGACTAAAATATTCTGTCTTTCAGGGCCGGGTGTTGTCAAAGTGGTTGTGAAAGAAGGGAGTGATGTTATTTTACCCTGTTCGCTCAGCACCAAGGAGAACATCGAGTCAAAGATCTTTGACTGGAAGAAAGATGGTCAGAAGGAGGTTTTCCTGTATGATGCAGGGTATCATTACAACAACGGCCGTCCAGGTCAAGATGAGCAGTTCAAAGGTCGCGTCTCACATTTTCAAGATGAACTGAAGCACGGCAACGCCTCCATAATCATCAGAAATATGAAGTTGACCGACAGCGGAGGCTACACCTGTGCTTTTCCACTTCTTCAGCCGGAAAGTAAAATCCACATTGAGCTTGTTGTTGGTGAGTGCTTTCATAAAACAGTTAATCTTAATATATTTTTGTCAAGATCTCCAGCTGTCATTAGGTCAGGTTTGACCCCAACTGTTCTTCCTCGTCCATTCAGTCTTCTGTTTGACCCACTGACACAGAGTAACACAAAAGTCCGACTTTACATATCAGCAATTTAATGTTGACAACTGAGAATCACATAGTTATCACAATGAAAATCTACACAATATCTGAACTTAGCCAAGATGTTGATAAAAGATATGAAGAACTATTGTATATTCATTAGTGATTTCTTTCTAACTTCAAGATTAGTTTGAAAGCAGCACCAGATGTATCTTAGACAGGCACGGACAAATGAACTGACACTTGTCAAGATATAATCATAGCACAGTAACTCTGAAGTTATGATGTTACATTTATGTTGAAACTCAAAGTTTAATTGTTGTCCAAAAACTATTAAAAACACACGAATGAGCCACACTGTTGTACTTGGTAGGGATGCCCCGATCACGTTTTTTTGTTGCCGATACCATTGGCGATCATCTATGAGCCGTATAAGCCGATACGATCGAATTTTGTTTTATTATTGCAGCTGGTATAGTAGTATTAAAAACAAATCAAGTACTGGAATACCTTGAAAATAGCCCCTTTCTTAACAAAGTGCTTAAAAAGTCCTTGAAATTCAAATGAACCACACCTGTCTTATATTTTGACTAAAGTTTTGTTCATCAAGTTCATTACAATGAAGCTGCTGGGAATCAGAAATCACTCAGCTTTTTCATTTTTTTAATTTATTCTGACACGCCACCTGCTCTGCCTCTGCTTTCTTCCTCGCCTTGAGGAGCCATTACCGAAAACTAAGTCATAGTTAAAATATTCGACTATAAAAACTGAGTGTCCCAGTCCTGGCTCACAATGGCATGGCATTATGCTGACTGCAAATAGTGAGCACGTGCCTCTCAATTTAGAATAATTATGATTCAACACGCAGTGGTAAGAACATAATCATTAATCCCGATCTACTGATCACAATCCCACACACACCGTCCTGCTGCCCCAAGTACTCACTAGAGCACCAAATGTGGATTAATCCACCGCTGAAAATAGTCCCCAACAAATGCACTAACAGTAGTGTTTTCAGCACACATTTATAGACCGATATATTAATGAATAATGATTGATTGACCCTTAATATGTTTGATATTGATAGTGGGAAAATATATTTCATGATTTAAATGTATGAAGATCTCTTCAACCAAAGTTTTTATGAACAGTGGGTCAAATGACTACATATATGTGAAAGGTGTTGCTCGTAGTGACAGCCTAATTGTTTTGTTTTTCCTCCTCTACCTCTGCTTGGTCTTTTCTTTCCATAAGCTGCCATAATTAATGACACGTAGGTTGTCCTGTTGCCTGCCTGCAAAATCTTCTATGTCTCTACATCGTGTGGGAACTGAGCCTCTGCTTCTGCTTACTGCTCTGCCTCTAATCTCAACTCAGGTGACTAAGGTAAAGATGAATCTCATGTGTGCACACGCATAAAAGTTTTTCTCCCTCTTATACACATTGCACTCTGTATTTAGGTCCCAGTTTGGGCTCTGGAGGTAGACACCATCTCCACATTTAAGAGTAGGCTTAAGACTTTCCTCTTTGATAAAGCTTATAGTTAGGGCTGGCTCGGGTGAGTCCTGAACCATCCCTTAGTTATGCTGCTATAGTCCTAGACTGCCGGCAGACTTCCCATGATGCACCTCTTTCCTCTCTCCTCCTCTCCATCTGCATGCATTTTTATCCCATTACTGCATGTTACTAACGCGACATCTTCTCTCTCCCATAGTTCTGTGCTTTCTTGTCTCTCTTTTGTCCTTCTGATGCTTTCAGCAGGTATTTCTGCCTCCCGAGCTGCAGAGTCTGGATCTGTGGTTGTGGGTCACCTGCTGCCCCCGTGTTCCTGCTCGACAACTGCTACTACAGTTGTTGATATTGGCTCTGTTACTATTATTGTCATTATTATTAATATTTAATATTACACCCCCCCAACACGGCAACTCACCTTTGAGTCTGGTTCTGCTCGAAGTTTCTGCCTGTTAAAAGGAAGTTGGGTGTTTTCCTTGCCACTGTCGCCAAGTGCTTGCTCATGGTGGGATTTGTTGGGTCTCTGTAAATAATATTATAGAGAGTACGTTCTAGACCTGCTCTATAGGAAAAGTGCAATGAGATAACTTCTGTTATGAATTGGCTTTATATAAATACAATTTTATTGAATTTAAAGGGATGAAAACTACATTTCTAGTGCTAACTGTTGTTTATACGCTGCTTTTTAATTCTGTGTTCTCAGGTGCAGCTCCAGAGCCTCACGTCACGATAGTAGATGTCACAGAGTTCGGGGTGCTGCTGCAGTGTGACGTTCGAGGTGCTTTTCCACAGCCGAAGCTACAGTGGCAGGACAGTGATGGAAACATCCTCCGTGCTGAGGAGCCACAGGTCTCAGAAAGAGGCGATCACTACGACATCACCCTCCAAACTGCTGTGACCAAGACCAAAACCAACTGTTTCCACTGTGTGGTCGAGCAGGAGGACATCGGCCATAAGATCAGTGCTAACATCACTGTGCGAGGTGAGGTTCACCCCACTGGTGGTTTTATCTGCAAATGATTTTAGATGTTCATACGGTGTAATTTTAATGTATTTTAGGAGCATGGCCACCTTAGTTGTTCTCTTGTGTAGGTTATAACCAGTGTGCTGCACATGATATACAATTATGTTCCGAGTGTCACACTAGCTTTGTGCGATGTGTTTCAGAGAAACTGTTTGAGGACACGTGCAGCAAAGTGGCTGTCACAGGAGGGTTGGTTGGATTCGTTTTGGGAGCTGTAGCTGTTGGTGTAGTTCTGGCTTTGCTTGTAGCTGCAAAGTGCATCACAATACGCCGTAATAAAGGTGAGTTTATATAATAGATTGTACATACATACAATATCCATCATGTGCAGACATCAACATAACAGATACTTAACAGTAACATGTCAAGAATGTCTTCTCAGATATAAGATCTGTTTAGTATTTACATTCATAAAAAATCCACTCAGACTTCATTATGAGGCTTCTAGTTCTCATATTGATTGTTCAATGTGGTTCCCAAACCGGACACCCTCCGACCCCTGACTGCGCCTAGAAATTCTGTCCATATAAATTATGAACAGAACCGGTGACAAAGGGCAGCCCTGGCGAGTCCAACATGTACCGGGAACAGGTCTGACTTACTGCCGGCAATGCGAACACAGCTCCTGCTCCGGTTATACAGGGACCGGACAGCCCTTAGCAAAGGGCCCCGGACCCCATACTCCCAGAGCACTCCCCACAAAGCGCCCCGGGGCACACGGTCGAATGCCTTCTCCAGATCCACAAAGCACATGTGGACTGGTTGGGCAAACTCCCATGAACCCTCGAGCACCCGATGGAGAGTATAGAGCTGGTCCAGTGTTCCACGACCGGGGCGAAAACCACTCTGCTCCTCCTGAATCCGAGGTTCGACTATCGGACCAATTCTCCTCTCCAGTACCCTGGAATAGACCTTACCGGGGAGGCTGAGAAGTGTGATCCCTCTGTGATTGGAACACACCCTCCGGTCCCCCTTCTTATACAGAGGGACCACCACCCCGGTCTGCCAGTCCAGAGGCACTGTCCCAGACCGCCACGCGATGTTGCAGAGACGTGTCAGCCAAGACAGTCCCACAACATCCAGAGACTTAAGATACTCAGGACGGATCTCATCCACCCCGAAGCCTTGCCACCAAGGAGCTTGCCAACAACCTCAGTGACTTCGGCCAGGGTGATGGATGAGTCCGCCTCCGGTCCCCAGCCTCCGCTTCCTCTTCGGAAGGCGTGACAGCGGGATTGAGGAGATCCTCAAAGTATTCCTTCCACCGTCCGACAACATCCCCAGTCGAGGTCAACAGCTCTCCACCCGCACCGTACAAGGTGTTGGTGAAGCACTGCTTCCCCCTCCTGAGCCGTCCGGACGGTTTGCCAGAATTTCTTTGAGGCCGACCGATAGTCCTCCTCCATGGCCTCTCGAACCTCTCCCAGTCCTGAGTTTTTGCCTCTGTGACCGCACGGGCTGCAGCACGCTTAGCCTGCCGGTACCTGTCAGCTGCCTCGGGAGTCCCACGAGCCAACAAGGCCCGATAGGACTCCTTCTTCAGCCTGGCGGCATCCCTTACTTCCGGCGTCCACCACCGTGTTCGGGGATTGCCGCGCGACAGGCACCAGAAACCTTGCGACCACAGCTACGCCGCCGCGCATCGACAATGGAGGTGGAAAACATGGTCCACTCGGACTCAATGTCCCCAACCTCCCGGGATCTGGGAGAAGCTCTCCGGAGGTGTGAGTTGTAGACCCTGCTGACAGAGGCTCCGCCAGACGTTCCCAGCAGACCCTCACGATACGCTTGGGCCTGCCAAGTCTGTCCGGCTTCCTCCCCCGCCAGCGGATCCAACTCACCACCAGGTGGTGATCGGTTGACAGCTCCGCCCCTCTCTTCACCCGAGTGTCCAAGACACGCGGCCGGAGGTCAGATGATACGACAACAAAGTCGATCATCGACCTCCGGCCTAAGGTGTCCTGGTGCCACGATGCACTGATGGACACCCTTGTGCTTGAACATGGTGTTAGTTATGGACAAACTGTAACTAGCACAGAAGTCCAACAACTGAACACCGCTCGGGTTCAGATCAGGGGGGCCGTTCCTTCCGATTACCCCTCTCCAGGTGTCACTGTCGTTGCCCACGTGGGCGTTGAAGTCCCCCAGTAGAACAACGGAGTCCCGGGTGGTGCACTGTCTAGTACCCCTCCCAGGGACTCCAAGAAGGCCTGGTACTCTGCACTGCTGTTCGGCCCGTAGGCCGCCACAACAGTGAGAGACCTGTCCCCCACCCGGAGGCGGAGGGACGCGACCCTCTCGTTCACTGGGGTAAACTCCAACACGTGACGGCTGAGCTGTGGGGCTATGAGCAGGCCCACACCAGCCCGCCGCCTCTCCCGCCGGGCAACGCCAGAGAAATGGAGCGTCCAGCCCCTCTCGAGGAGACGGGTTCCAGAGCCCAGGCTGTGCGTGGAGGCGAGGCCGACTATATCTAGCCGGCCTTGATTTTAAGTAATCCATAAGGGGCTTCCTGTATAATATAAAAGTTGACTTTATGTAATATACACTTTTCTTTTCTGCAGGTTCTCCTCAGCAGAGAAACGGTTCTTGTAACGGACCTTCAGCGCTGCCACTTAATGCACCTGTTAGTGAGAGAGAGAGAGAGAGAGAGAGAGTGTGTGAGAGTGAGAGACTTGTAAAGGTCAGTTTTTGGTTACAGCCGGTCCACACCTCCTACCTGAACTGTGCGTTGTGGATCCTCTTGCTTTTCATTTTGGCGGCCATGTTTACAGTTTGGAGCAGCCACACATGAGCAGTGCGTGTCTAACACGGCTGCAGCAACGTTTCATCAGTGCCTTTTCTCTCTCAATAAGCACTGGAAACCTGTAGAACACAAACCCCACTATAAATGGCTGCTAAACTGTGCCAGGCCAAGGGAAGAGGGAGTGCTGTATATGTTTTTTGTTACGTTTGAGCACACGCTTCTTAACCCTTTTCTGTCTAAGCTTCTGTGAGCCGCAGCAGTTCAGTGAGGTAGCCGTCAAACACAGGTAAAGGTAGGCAGTGTGGCCCAGGCATTTCAATCTACATTTCTAAAAGTCAACAAAAGGTTAAACAAGTTTCACAAAGACCCTATTTATTACAGCGCTTTTGTATGGAATTTATAATTTCCTATGTCGCTGTAGCTCAACATGATTAAGATCTTGGCACATTTCTGAACCCTGTATGTTGAATTTTATTTTTTTAATATTTTCATTACTTGTTTTATTATCCTACTTTCTCTTTATGTTTCTCATTTGTATTTTTCACTGAACTTAAGCTTGCTGTACATATCATAACGCTTGAGTGTGAATTTTTTTTTAACATAAAATGTATGTGAAATGTAAAGTTACTTTTGTCTTGTTAAGTGTATTACTTTTTAATATGTTACCAAGCAGTATTATGCCAAATACGATGCTAACTCTTCTTTTAATCTTATTGATGCTGTTTCTGGGACACTACAGTAAAGACGAGCATGTATATGTTATAGTTTACAGAGTGCTGAGCCAGTCTGTCAGTTACAGTTTAAGACACGAATGACTGTTGTCTCACTCTCACTTTTTAATTTTATATATTGAATGTGCTCATACGTCTGTGGATATCATGTAAACAATTGTTTTGCACATCGCATTGCAGCATGTATTTTTTTAATATTTTCATTACTTTTATTATCCTACTTTCTCATTATGTATCTCATTTGTATTTTTCACTCGCTCACTGTTTTCAGTCAAAATTGAACTGACCGTTGTGTTCAGTGAAAAGTAAACTGTGATAATGAGATAACATTAGTTTTATCAGGTCCCTTTTTATTTTATTTAAAGATCATATTGATCGGCTCAAATCCAAATGTTTAGTTTCACAAGCTCAGTGGCTCAAAAGTGACCAAAAAGGACAGGTACCCTAAATAATCAGGTGACGTGTGAAATATACACGTCACCTGATTACGTATGTATATAATAATGTATCTTAACCATGTAGTTCCTTATAACATCAGCAAAAACGTGCAGCTTGTGAAATGAGGCAATAGTGGTTGATACTGTTTCCTCTTGGTTTAAAGCACTAGCAGTCTGAAAAACTGGAGACAAGCGACAGACTTCAGTCTGAGGCCTGAATCAGGAAGAGTGTAGTGGTCCAGATGAGAAGAGATAGAAACTCCTTTTTTTTATCTGAGATTTTTTATTTATTTTTTAAATCACTGTAGCTATGACCGTGACACAGAACTGACACAAGAAGAGAAGAAAAGGTTGAGATTTAATCACACTGCTCTGAGGAGATTTATGGATGTAGTGAGAGAGGACATGAAGCTAATTGGTGTGAGTGAAGAGGACGCAGAGGACAGGGTTAGATGGAGGCACATGATTCGCTGTGGCGACCCCTGAAAGGGAACAGCCGAAAGGAAAAGAAGAAGAAGAAGTTCTTAGTCCTTACTCAGCTGGACAGGGGACGCCACTGAACTTAAGCTTGCTCTGCATATCTTATTGCTTGACTGTGAATATTTTTTTAATATAAAATTTATGTGAAATGTTACTTTTGTCTTGTTATTGGAGTTAAGTTGTTAAATGTATTACTTTATACGGTGCCAAGAAGGAATCTGCCAAATACACTACTGACTGTTGTTTTAATCTTATTGATGCTGTTTCTGGGACACTACAGTAAAGACGAGCATGTATATGTTATAGTTTACAGAGTGCTGAGCCAGTCTGTCAGTTACAGTTTAAGACACGAATGATTGTTGTCTCACTCTCACTTTTTAATTTTATATATTGAATGTGCTCATACGTCTGTGGATATCATGAAAACAATTATTTTGCACATCGCGGTACAGCATTCCCATCAAATGTTTTCTTGTTATATTTACATATTACGTATTTCTCACTAAAACTCTAACAAATGTGTTCAATGCATTTCTGTCCACAAATGTTTCAAAGCTGATTTTAAAATGATCCCCTAATTTGTTTTTTAATTAATAATAAAATATGCTGCTTGGAATAATAGTTTGTCTGTTTTTTCCCTCACAAAAGTTAAATTGCAAAGTTGAAAATGTACTTCTCTCTCGTTGTAAAACACAGAATCTATGAAAATGCAATTATTTTTCATTTCAAAGCTTCCCTTCTGGATGGGAGATGGTCTCCTTCACTGTAAAGTTAATTCTCAGTGTCGCTCTTGTAGGATGCATACTGAACTGTGATTGGACCACACTAGTTGTGATGCCACGAAGCATGCTTGTTGGTGAAAGAAATTCTCCCGTTAGTCAGGTTGTGTTGCAGAGTTGTCTTTCACTTCACACGCCTGTTCACCTTCATTTCCTGTCATCTACTTTCAACTGTTGAATAAAGGCATTCAAATATTAGTTTTAAACAAACATTCCTAATTAAAAGTGATTATTGGCCTGATTCAACAACTGTTTTTGGATACTCAAAGTCATAACTAAAGACTTTACAATCAATTGATTAAATAAATTAATAAAAACAAGTCATTAATAGTAATTTCATGTTATACTATAAGTTTAAAAAAAGTCAACACATTGGTGATTTCCAAAGCTTCCAGCTGAACAGCAGCTGGTCTCGGTTTGATTTTCCGTTACATCCTTACAGTCTGTGACGCTTTAAGCTCTTTAAAGAAAATTCTTGACATTTGTTTAATGAGTTAAAACACTTAATAATAAATCTCAATATTGGTCTTAGAATTAAAAACTGTTAAAAGCCTTCAGTCTTAAAGAATCCTCCAATCACCTGTTTCAAAAAGGTGACTGCATTTGAAAAGCAAAAATAATTTTTTGTTGACCTGTGTATCACACTGAATATGAAGCCTGTGCCAGGGATCATGAATAACTAAATAAAATAACCTGAATAAACCCAGATATTTGAGATTTGTATCTGTACTGTAGGTGATAATCACTTCCTGCTCTCGTACAGTTGAAACCAGATATTTACATACACCTCTGAAAAAAAACAACTTTTACTGTCATACATTAAATCAGAGTAAACTTTCTGTTTTAGATCAATAAATAAAAAAAATTAATACATTTGTTAAATGTCAGAATCGAGCGAGCGAATTTTTCTGTATTTTTCTTATCACTTTCATCAAAGTCAGAAGTATACATACACTTCCTTAGTATTTGGTAGAACTGCCCCGAAACTGTTTCACTTGGGCCAAACGTTTTGGGTAGAGAAGAAGACATTATCTCGAGGATGAGGTTTGGGCATACTGGTCTTGATAGTACACTTAAGATAACTGATAAACATGGAGCTGGTGTGTGTGAGTACTGTAACATACAGGAAACTGTAGGACATGTAATTATCAGCTGTCCTGGGTACGAGCAGGAAAGACAGATGCTAAAAAACAAACTGGCAAGAGATCGCATCAAGTTCGGGTTAAAGGAGTTACTCCAACTGAACTCAGGGCGTGTGGGCTACAGGGCAATATTCAGGTTTTTGGAAAAGACAGGACTTAGAAGAAGACTACAGAGCAGGCATGAGACCAGTCTGATCCACACTCCATGTCAGCAGGTGGCGGTAAAGCACCAAAAGCTGTTTGTCAACCGCCATAAAACACCAGAAGAAGAAGAAGAAGAAGAAGAAGAAGAGGAAGAGACGTTTGCTAGTGGAGTTCATTCATGCGCCGTGTTTTTGTTTTGTCTGTGGTCCAAAGTTACAGATATTAGTGTTAAATACTGACGTCTTAAAGAATATTGCTTTGTACAAGTGTTCACGAGCTATCCGCTGTCAGTTTATTCGGGACATTTAGCTTCAAATATCTCGGTACTTTAATACAACATGTCGGGTCTGAAGGTGACAGCTCGGGAGCTTCTGTCCTGTTTCTGTCTCATGAGTTGGTCTGGAATAACGTTAATACTTGGACATGAACACGGTAAGAAAGCTAATGTCTTACTACGTAGCTTAGCAATGGCAGCTCAGGATCTGTCGCATTCATAATAGTGAAGCTAGCTAGTTAGCTTAAGAAGCTAGATAGAGATCATGAGCACAGTATGCTCTTATAATAATTAGTGCAGATCCATGAAAACACTCGATCCTCCACATACAGCCCCCCCCGGCTCATTTGATGTTCATCATAATTTAGGGGGCTGTCAAGAGGTGTCCAAGAACTTTTTCATGCTTGGTTTCATTACTACTGCAGAGTTGTGGGGTTTCTTTCTGTCAAGCAGCTGTGTGTTGATGCTCTGAGGATGCTGATGGAGAAGTACAGAGAAGGTCACAGGGAGTTGCATTGTGTCTTCGTAGATTTAGAGAAAGCGTACGACAGGGTGCCGAGAGAGGAGCTGTGGTATTGTATGAGGAAGTCTGGAGTGGCAGAGAAGTATGTTAGAGTGGTGCAGGACATGTATGAGAGCTGTAAGACCGTGGTGAGGTGTGCTGTAGGTGTGACAGAGGAGTTCAAGGTGGAGGTGGGTCTGCATCAAGGATCGGCTCTGAGCCCCTTCTTGTTTGCTCTGGTGACGGACAGGCTGATCTCCATGGACTATGATGTTTGCGGATGACATTGTGATTTGTAGTGAGAGCAGGGAGCAGGTGGAGGAAAATCTAGAGAGATGGAGGTCTGCTCTGGAAAACAGAGGAATGAAGCTCAGCCGCAGTTAGACAGAATACATGTGTGTCAATGAGAGGGACCCAGGTGGAACAGTGAGGTTACAGGGAGCAGAGGTGACAAAGGTGCAGGACTTTAAGTACTTAGGGTCAACGGTTCAGAGCAATGGAGACTGTGGAAAAGAGGCGAGTGCAAGCAGGTTGGAGCGGGTGGAGAAAAGTGTCAGGTGCGTTGTGTGATAAAAGAGTATCAGCAAGAATGAAAGGAAAGGTGTTGGAGACGGTGGTGAGACCAGCGATGTTGTACAGCTTAGAGACAGCGGGACTGAAGAAAAGACAAGAGGCAGAGCTGGAGGTAGCAGAGCTTAAGATGCTGAGGTTCTCTTTGGGAGTGATGAGGACGGACAGGATCAGGAACGAGGACATCAGAGGGACAGCTCATGTTAGACGTTTCGGAGATAAAGTCAGAGAGGCCAGATCGAGGTGGTTTGGACGTGTTCAGAGGAGAGACTGTGAATATATTGGTAGAAGGATGCTGAGGTTGGAGCTGCCAGGCAGGAGGTCTAGAGGAAGACCAAAGAGGAGATTTATGGATGTAGTGAGAGAGGACATGAAGCTAATTGGTGCGAGTGAAGAGGACGCAGAGGACAGGGTTAGATGGAGGCAC
>NC_058043.1:2800000-2845443 GCF_020085105.1 Siniperca chuatsi | reverse complement strand
CAACCTCCCTGAACAGAATCCAGTCACCATCACAGCGGCAGACATCCAAGAAAGACTCTCAGGTATGAAGAACTGACAGCACCGGGCCCTGACAGGATCCACACCTACTGGCTAAAGAAGCTCACTGCACTCCACGAGCGCCTAGCAGCACAAATGAACCAGCTGCTAAGAGATGGACGCACCCTGAATGGCTTACCGAAGGGCGCACAATCCTGATCCTGAAGGATCCCGCAAAGGGTACAGTCCCATCCAACTATCGGCCAATAACCTGTCTCTCCACAACATGGAAGCTCATGTCAGGCATCATTGCGCTAAGATAAGTGGACACATGGATCAATACATGAGCAAAGCACAGAAGGGCATTGGCAGAGGAACCAGAGGAGCCAAACACCAACTCCTTCATTGCGAACTCGATGAGGCTGTGGAAAACCACCCTTGAGGCCAATGGTAAGCCACTTGCACAAGTATCCATCAAATGTGGCATATACCAAGGAGATGCTCTGTCCCCACTGCTGTTCTGCATAGGTCTGAACCCCTCAGCCAAATAATCAACAAGACTGGCTATGGATACCGACTCAGGAACGGGCCACCATCAGTCACCTCCTCTACATGGATGACATCAAGCTATACGCTAAGAGCGAGCGGGACATCGACTCACTGATCCACACCACCAGGATCTACAGCTCTGACATTGGGATGTCATTCGGGCTTGAGAAGTGCAGTCGAATGGTGACAAAGAGAGGGAAGGTAGTCCACACAGAAGGGGTCTCACTCCCAGAAGGAACAATAGCAGACATTGAGGATGGTTACAAGTACCTTGGAATACCACAGGCAAATGGCAACCTCGAAGAGGCAACAAGGAAGACGGCAACGGCCAAATACCTCCAACGAGTAAGGCAAGTCCTAAGAAGTCAGCTCAATGGCAAGAACAAAGCCCAGGCAATAAACAGCTACGCCCTGCCAGTGATCAGATACCCTGCGGAATAATAAGATGGCCAAAGGAGGAGATACAGACCACAGACGTTAAGACGCGAAAGCTCCTCACCATGCATGGAGGGTTCCATCCCAAATCCAGCACCCTGAGACTGTACGCTAGCCGTAAGGAAGGCGGCCGTGGACTAGTGAGTGTGAGAGCCACTATCCAGGATGAAACATCCGAGATCCACAAGTACATCCAAGATAAGGCCCCAACAGATGACGTGCTCAGGGAATGTCTCAGGCAATGGAGAACAGAGGAAGACGTGCTGGAGGAAGGACCGTCATGGGAGGACAAACCCCTACATGGGATGTACCACCGGAACATAACTGAAGTGGCTGATATCAAGAAGTCCTACCAATGGCTAGAGCGGGCTGGATTGAAGGACAGCACAGAGGCACTCATCATGGCTGCACAGGAGCAGGCCCTGAGCACCAGAGCAATAGAGGCCCAGATCTACCACACCAGACAAGACCCAAGGTGTAGGCTGTGCAAAGAGGCCCCTGAGACAATCCAGCACATAACTGCAGGGTGTAAGATGCTGGCAGGAAAAGCATACATGGAGCGCCATAACCACGTAGCTGGCATAGTGTACAGGAACATCTGCACTGAGTATGGACTGGAAACCCCGAGGTCAAAGTGGGAAACACCTCCAAAGGTGGTAGAGAATGACCGAGCCAAGATCCTGTGGGACTTCCAGATCCAGACTGACAGAATGGTAATGGCGAACCAGCCTGACATTGTGGTGGTTGACAAACAACAGAGGAAAGCCGCTGTGGTTGATGTGGCGATACCAAGCGATGGCAACATCAGGAAAAAGGAACATGAGAAACTAGAGAAGTACCAAGGGCTAAGAGAAGAGCTGGAGAAGGCCTGGAAGGTGAAGGCGACAGTGGTGCCCGTGGTCATCGGAGCACTCGGGCAGTGACCCCAAACAGGAGGAGTGGCTACAGCAGATCCTGGAAGAACACCAGACATCTCGGTCCAGAAGAGTGCAGTACTGGGAACAGCGAAGATACTGCGCAGAACCCTCAAGCTCCCAGGCCTCTGGTAGAGGACCCGAGCTCGAAGGACGAGACCACCCATGGAGGGTGAAGGACAAAGTTTTTTTATATATATATATATATATATATATATATATATATATATATATATATATATATATATATATATATATACACACACACATATATATACACACACACACATATATATATATACACATACATATATATATATATATATATATATATATATATATACACACACACACATATATATATACACATACATATACATATATATATATACATACATATATATATATATATATATATGTATATACATATACATATACATATGTTTGAATCCCCCTAAGACCGATCGAGTGGTTCCCAATCTAGGGGTCGGGCCCCTCTAAAGGGTCACCAGATAAATCTGAGGGGTTGTAAGATGATTAATGGAAAGAAGAAAAAAACAAAAGTTCTGATAAACAAATCACAAGTTTTCAGTTTTTGGACACTAATATTTGCTCTTTTGAGAAATATTGGATAATTTTACCTCTGAGGAAAAAACACCCCTTATTCCAACTTAGTCTTCACGCATTATAGCGACGTTTAACGCAACGTGAAATGAAGGCAGGCTGAAGCATAGCTGAGTCATTAAAACATTAATGTTTAATGTCTGTCATTAATCATGAATCCACAACACAGCAGTTTTAGTGAGTAGGAAAAAAAAGTGAGTATTTACATCTACTGTCGTACACGTCACAGTTTATACCCATGCTAACACAATAAAGACTTTTATATACAAGAAATACTTATTAGCATCATTGTACAAAGGAATACCATCATCGACTCACTATCTGGATTTGTCATTGATGCAAAATACACAAAATAATAATAAACCTCCCCTCAGCTGCCCTGAAATAATCAGAATAATTAGACAAAAGGAACTTGTATTGGTTGCAGTTGTCTAGGTTTAAAAACAGTTTTACATCAGAAAGTACAAGGCAAGACAATCACAATCTACATGTATACAAGGTTTGCCCTTTATGATCTGTATAAATACACTCTCTCCTTGTTTATGTACACAGAAATCTACCCGTCTCCTCCGTGCACTGAATATCGGCTTTCCCTTCACATTCCTCCTCTTTTAATCCATTACAGCGTTTGCAAAAAAAAACCCCAAAGAAATACAAACAAGTGTGTTCAGTGGTTTTAGTGTCACAACATGCTCACTGCTAGTCTAACTGGTGCATCGCTAAGTGAGAATGATCTTTTTTCAGACTGTATACAAAGTCAAGCTGTGTACTTCAGCTGAAGTTAACACACAAAATGAGCCAAAACTTCAGAAACAGCAAATAGCTCAAACTGGCCCTCAAATGAAATAAATCTCTGATCATAACGAGCTTTGCATAGTTTCTTTTTTCTTTCCCTTTTTAAAAGACGTGAACAATCAGCAACCATATAAAGGTTTGGATTATCGACTGCGGTTTGTTAACACATGACATGACATGAGTAAACACTCAGTGTCCAGTTTATTAGGAACACCGAGCTGAAACTAATGCAGTCTAATACAACAGTCCTGCAATAAATCCTCCTTCATGAAGGTTTTAATGTTTAGAGAAGTCTTGATTCAACTGTATGATCATTTTGGAAGATGTAGTTTGTGGTGCTGACGAATTATATTGTGTTATACTGACAGGTGTTTCTATTATTTTGTCCACCCCATGTATATCAATGAGAGTAGGCTAAATAACAGAAACACACATTATAACCTTCATGAATCACATCACTCTCAAAGTTAACGTTTCTCCTGGCTGGTATGTTACTGTGTTTCATTTTTAATACAAGTTAAACCACCTGGAAAACTGCTTCCCTCCATCACTTCACCACAGTGAGATAACCACTATGCTGCAGCCCACGGGCTTAATTTGGCCTTTAACAGATGCCGAAAGTAAAGATGAATCACATTCGCTCCTTTAACCCAGACTTTAAGCTTCCTTTTGCTCCCCTAAAAACTGCTGCAACCAGACCAGCATAAAAAAAATCTGTTTATCTGCGGCTCTGAAAATCACAAATGCAATGCTTCAACTTTTCTCCTGAGATGTCTTAATTAGAATGATGACTACTACTGAGTCCGAAATCTCAAATATATGGATAATATATAGAGTTCGCTGCTGAGAGTTTATCATGTCGGGAGTAAGTGAACTAAGGAGTAATTTCAGACAGTTTTACGACAGAAAACTTGATTTAGAATTGCAAGTTTTCCAAATTTAAAAAGATAAAACATGATGTGGAGTTACACTAAACACCAGATAACACGATAGACTGGTGATGTCCAGAAGCCAAAACAGTAGAAGTGTTTCTATTCAATGCAAATTAAATCAGGAAGGCCACAAAGTGATGTGAACGACCTCAAAGCCTCACACCAACAGGTCCACACGTCTTCTATGGCAACATGTGACTCACAAGTTACAGAGTGAAGCTGTGAAACACAAAACAGCCGCTTCTCCATTTCAACCCAACGTGAACCTGAATAGAAAGCGTGTTTGTGCTCAACAGTGACAAGGTGTGCATCACCTGCACCAGATCAAGTCACCACAACAACCCCATGAACAAACAAACAAGGTCTGAGGCAAAGAGGTCGACTTGACAAGCTGTTTAACGTTACGTGTCTGAACAAAACTGTTACAGTAAAATACTGTATACTAATTTATAAATATATTTATGAATTCGTAGTTAATTTGGAAACACTCACCTGCTGCAGGGCTCCACAAAACAACAGCAGCTAAACCTTCACTAACAAAAACGGTTTGATTTGTGTTTGCTTTTCTTCTTCACTTGGAATAATTTCTTCACATTTTTATGGTGAAAAATCCAGATAAAATCCTGTAATAGTGTTTACATTGTTCAATAGACCTTTTTCAAAGTGCAGCAGGAAAAACACAGTTGGACCTAATAACACCATAACGAGGGCTGTGTTCCATTTAGTGTCCCGGTCATTAATCACATCTGCGTTTTTTCTTCTGTCAAACTCACACGTCAAAGGCAACACACAACAGCAGTGTTTCATATTTGGACCTTTTTCTGTCTTTGGACTGAACATTTCACAGCTGTTTAAAACAACTGGAAATACAGGTAATATTTCAGTAAAATAAAACACAAATTTGGTTATTATTAACTGCTGTTGAGGACATTTCTAGGAGCTGATGGCAAAACCACAAACAGAATTAAGGATAAGGCTGGCGTTACTCTATATTGTTGAAAAAAATAGTTCACAAATATAAGTTCAATTTAAAAAAAAGCCTCTGGTCACTGTGGTTTTTAGCAAATGGGAGGAAATAGTGTATTTCTTGGGGACTATTTTCAGCAGTGAATGAATACACACCTGGTGTATTTATGGAGCCAGGATGTGTATGTGTCAAAATAAAATACAGTGCAGAAAAAAAACAAAACAGCCAGCCTTATCATCTTTCACGTTACATATTCAGGACTTTCCTGTTCCTTTAAGAGGCCCTTTGAGACTTTAATCTGATTCAGGTTATGTGCACATAAATATGCTGTTCTTACAAAGGCTACAGTTCACCATGTACTTCTCTGGTTATACTGAGAAAATGATCCAGCATCAGGCAGAAAACACTGAGCATTTTAAACGCGGCAGTTAAGAAGCTAAACCAGGCGAGCCGACAGCTGTTCGGTCCTGTTCATTTCAACCAAAAAGGAGAGGAGGGATTAGGCAGATTACAGGATCACACTATGTACATAATCTGAGCTGGTGGCTAAAAATAAAAAGTTTAACATTTTTAAAATAAAACAAAATACAAAAGCATTATCCTTCACAGTACTTTTACACCAGTATCACCAAGATGAAGTCTTTAACATCCTTGGTGATTCAAGTGGTTCTGCTTCCTAAACTATAAAGACATCAGTGCTGAAGTGCTTCCAGTAATTTTCCTCTGTGGTCTGTTTAAGCTGTAACTTTCAATGAATGAACATGCATACAAAACAGTTTCCTCATTAAAAAAATTTTACATTACATTACAGTTCATAACTTTCATAAAAAATGGCAAAAAGTGTATATTTATTATAGTTAATATTCTCTATAAATGTCATCCATCTGATGCCTCTCGCACATTTACAGGTTCTTCCCTTCAATCCCTCACAGGTTAAAACCCCTTTTTTAACATCAAAAGCTTAAATAAAATGAATTCTTGACTCCTGAAATTGTGGGATGCGACATTTTCAGGAGTTGCAACATCAAAGCCTGCGAGTGTTTGTGTGCGAGGCGACTCACATCCTGTATCATCAAGCAGCTACTAATGGCTCAGGAAGCCATTTATCTTGCATATTTCTACATAGGTTTCACCTTCAATCAAGTATAAGTATAAGGATTAAATATAAATTATATTGATATACTTCTATATACTGTATTACATTTATCTATATACTTTGATTTTTGTGTTGGAAAATATAAATACTCGTTTGTTGTTATTCCAGCAGTTTATCTGACGAATAACACGAAGGGGGAGGATCTCAATATGTCGTTTGATTGGTTGTTGTTCGGGACGCAGGTGGAAGAACTAACTGAAGTTTTATGTCTTCATTACTACAATTTCTTTGTTTTCGTCTTGTTTTCAGTGAGATCATCACTTTATCCTTAAGTATCTAAATAATCCCAAACCGCAGCACAACCCCTAATAATCGTCACCCCATCGACAGTTCTGCTTTTATAAAAAATATGTGAAGATTATAATTCTTATATGTTTTGGAGCTCTGTTGCTTTGTTAAAGTGCCGCTCGTCTAGACATCTTCAGAGCGAGGTAACAACAGGGTATAATCCCTTTGTGATCTTTTTACTTAAAATGTTGAACCTTCTGAATGATAATGTTGGATTCATGTTATCAGTGGAAACAAAATCAATAACTAACACGAGATAAATACGTATCTGTGCGATTTCAGTACAGGTGCGACTGAATTTAGAAATATGGACTTTTGGATATTATCATGATGGATTTAGTGAAAAAGATGGTTAAATAGTATTTCTTGATTTAAGCAAACAAATCAAGCTTGATGTGCTCATACAAGGGTGTAATGACATGAAGTTAAAGGATGTGGAAAGCCGAGGACACGGAGCTGGCTTGCTGAGGGTGGGGAGTGAGAGAGCAGACCATTTAACCTTCATCCTTCCAGCTTTTACCTTAAGTGATTAGTTGGTTATTGGAGCAGGACAACTGTGAGGAATCTGACAGTTTCTCTCAACATCACTTTAACACTCAGGTTTAGTTCGGCTCTTCTTTCTCTCTTCTGAAAAGAGTTTATATTCTGTTCATTTCAATCCTTCATGTTTCATCGTCATCACTCACTGATGCCGTGCTCCCAGGCCACTTTAGCTTGCTCATCCTTGGTTGCTGCGATAATGGGCTGGGAGATCTTGCGTGGCATGGGCCGGGGTGCAGGAGGAGGCGGTGCAGACTGGGCGCTCAGGGGGTCTTCTTCAGGGATACACCCCTCTCTGAGGTAGGGTTTGGGGGGCAGGGCTGGAGGAGGCTCGTGGAGGTGGTAAAGAGGCGGGTGGTGGGGGATGTAGTGTGGGTGGAAGTGGTGGTAGTAGTGGTGTTGGGGGTGTGGCAGCCCATCCTGCTGCTGAGGTTGTTGTGGAGCTGCAGTGGAGGCCGGGCCTGGAGCCTGGGGCTGGATTTGGCCCACCGCCTGGGCCGGGGTGACGCCTCCCGGGGCGGAGTGGCTGCGGCAGGGCGGGGGTTTGACTCCGTCCAGGACTTCAGGCTCGGAGACGCTGTACCTGACAGGCTGGTAAGGCGAGTCCAGGTCTTCCTGGTCGGTGGTCCAGGCCTGGCTGCTGGGGACAGACTCCAGGGTGTCTGTGCGACTGGCTGGGGGGTCGGAGGAGGAGGCTGGGCCGCCGAAGTTGCTCTCACTGAGGGAGGAGACTCCAGAGCTGGCGCTGCCCGACAAGGTGGAGTTACTGCCATCCAGGATGGACTGTGGACTGGTGGGCGAGGCAGGTATAGGGTGCAGGGGAGACTGGAGAGAGAGAGGGGGGCACAGAGGGAGGGAGTTAAAAGGGACAGCCAGTATGTTCACTGTTAGAGAAAGATTTATGCAAACATTGCAGCTGTTTAGACTCATCACCAGCTGGGTTTCTATTCGAGTATTTTTAATGTGATGATCTGATGATAACGAAGGATCTGAAAGGAAAAACAAAAATGTGTGACACGAAGCAGTTACATTTACTTAACTGATGAAAACAATACTGAAATAAGGCATAAAATATGGTCATCATTAGCACTGATGATACCTTGCCTAATACTAACAAGTCAATTTATTGGCTATAGCAAAGCTGATGGTAGCAAGCTCGATCCATCCAACATTCAGTCTTGCATTCAATCTGTGTTATTTTATGTATTTATCTATTTTTGATTTAAAATTTGGACATTTTGGCTCGAGGTGCAAACACAGAACATGTAGCTCCCATAAATAATCACTTAATACTCAATAATCAATAACACGATCGGGCCAGGTGTTGTATACAGCACAGACAAGACAAGACAATCTCTCTGCGCTCGTCAAACTAAATAAACAAAAAAAAAACTATAAAATAACCTTTAACAATAAAATTACTTTATAGCACTTTTTCATTAACAGTGTTAAAAAATGTGTACAGGAAACGGACAGGACGAACTGAATGTCAAATGATTTTGTTGTGTTTAGAATTGACAACCGGGAGGTTAGAGAAGTACACGGGGAGTAAAAACAAATACGACTGAAAACAGGACAACGTACAGAAAAGGAAGGAAGTCATCTTCCATGAAAAGTAGAAACTACAAGCGGGAACCCAGCCAGACACTTGGAGATTTCCTGTGATGATTTCTCTTCTTGCTGTTTTAAATCATTGAATCTTGGCACTCCTCGTGAACATTTTGGATGTGGAAAAGCACAGAGATTGATTTCAAATTACTTTTGATTATAAACGTTCACAAAGTCTTTCTCTGGATGGCTTGTTGTGTCCTCCAGTTCTAAATGTACCGCAGCATCACATTTGTTCAGTTGTTTTTATCCTGAAAGTTGTAGTTTGTGATATCATTTTAAATGAAAAAAGCCCCTTTCTTGCACAAACACTACGTTTCATTTAAGGTCACGATGCCAAAGTCGCTCAGAGATGAAAACATGCAAAGTGATGACATTTAACGGTAGTACAAACAAAATGGACACAACAAAATGCACACAGATAGTAATGTGCCTTTCTTGGGGAGTGCAGACAGACAGACAGACAATCATCCAGACCAACAGCAGGAGTGAGGAGGAGGAGGAGGAGGAGGAGGAGGAGCAGGAGGATACCTTTCTTAAGGAGCGCGCAGGGAGAGCTGGAGGGAGGTCGCTGACCTGGTGGTGGAAAGCGTCAAAGTGCATCGACAGGTGTTGCCCTACAGGGGGAGACACAGCAGGACTGACTGAGAGAGATGCACACACACACCTCAGACCATAGAAGAAGAGGGGGAGGAGGAGGAGGAGGAGGAGGAGGAGGTGAGGAATGGGAGGTCGGGAGGATGAGAAGAAGGGCAGGGAGGAAGAAGAGTAAGAGAATGGACAGAAGGGAAGAGAGAGAGGAGTAGGAGTGGGCAGGAGGAGGACTGGGGGGGGAGGTGGAGCAGAGAGGAGGTGGAGGAGTGTGTGTGGGAGGTGTTTGAAGGGGTTCTTTCAAATAGCCTCTGAAGTCCTTTAAATCCCAGTTTTTGGGGATTTTTTGTTTTTAAAAAGGGAGCCGCTACGCTGGTCAGCTGGTTTTGATTCTATATATAACTGAACTTATTGAACTTGAGCTGTTTGTATCGACAAACAGAGCGGTTGAAGGGTGAATTCAGCCAAATCACACACTCAAGAGACATTTTCTCTCTTATCCATCGTGGCATCGAGCCATGCAGACAGTTTTGATTTCATGTGCTGAGGTTTTGAAATATCCACCTCTGAACATTTTGACACCACCGCACTTTACTGCATACTGTATGTATCAATGCAATATCATTTAAAATGACATTTTAAAAACTCAGAAGCAACGAGTCTTTCCAGAAACAATGTCTCAGGATCAGTATTCGAATTACACTGTGGTTTTTTTGGGGAGGGGGATCTACATATAAAAGATAACTCACCACTCAGTGAGTAATATGAACAAGATTAATTATTATCAGAAGGTGTTTCTCGTCTTTTCAGAAATGTTGTGGCTGATCATCAGGTGTGTGGTCGAGAACAGCGGTAATGGTTTTACTTATTGCTCCCACAGGCAGGAGGTGGCGGCGTGGAAGAGTCGGTAGGAGATGTTGTTTGTTAGCCCGGCCGCTGCGAATAACTGATCTATCGGACATCAAATCTAAACACAGTTTACACATAGGCGCACAAGACAATACCACACGAAAGCACACGTCCAGACCAATCATGTCATGTGAATTATTGATAAAAGATGAATTCAGCTGCACATATTTTACACTACAGATGACGGGACACTGGAGTTTAATCTAATATTAATTATTTTTTAAACTCTTTCATTCATTGCAGCATCAGAAATGCTATAGGATAATTGTTAAGTATCAGCCTCTTGAGACCCCCCCCAAACTCAAACTCTTGTTGTTTTCGGGGGAGCTCGGGTCTCCTTGAGGGGAGCTCAGCTCCTCCTGACTCCCCTGTAATTCGAACACTGCTCCGAATAATCCACAGACTTCAGTGTGAGCAGGTTCAGTAGAAAGTAGTTAAAGATTTAGAAGACCAAAGTAACTGAAATCAACCCTGATCTTGTGTTAGAAAGGTCATTTAAAATAAGTAATAAAATGATGTAAGTCGAGGTTCATACCAAAGTAGACACCAACAGGAACTTTTCTGACTGGAAAACACAACAACAACAATATCTCACACGTATGAAATTACACCAAAACAAAGCACCACACACACTCAGGCATACAAACACACTGCAGAGGGACCCGGGTGGAGCTTAGGCCACATTCACATACACACAACGCACAAACAAAAATACACACACATGCAGTCATATATACACAAAGCCTCAAAACACAAAGCAAACAGAACAGGTGACTCAACCAGAGACGGAAAACACACAACAATACACACAAATATAAAACACACACACTTAACAGTAGTGTCATACCATGAGGCAGGTTGCGTGGGGGGACAGGAGGCGCCATGACACTGCCAACATGGGCAGAGAGGAAGGGGAGGGCTTCTCTGGTACCACTGTCCAAACTCCAACTACTGGGAGTGGTGAGGACTGGAGGAGAGGAAGAGGAGGAGAGGAGGAGGAGCAGAGGAGGAGAGGAGAGAGGAGAGAGAGGAGGAGGAGGAGGAGGAGGAGGAGGAGGAGAGAGGAAGGGAGGAGAGGAGGTTAGGAGGGAGAGAGGAGAGGAGAGGAGAGGAGAGGAGGAGGAGGAGGAGGAGGAGGAGGAGAGAGGAGAGGAGAGGAGAGGAGGAGAGGAGAGAGAGAGAGGAGAGAGAGGAGAGAGAGAGAGAGGAGGAGGAGGAGAGGAGAGAGAGAGGAGAGAGAGAGAGAGAGAGGAGGAGGAGAGGAGAGAGAGAGGAGGAGGAGGAGGAGGAGGAGGAGGAGAGGAGGAGAGCAGAGGAGAGGAGAGGAGAGGAGAGGAGAGGAGGAGGAGAGGAGAGGAGAGGAGAGGAAGAGGAGGAGAGGAAGAGGAGGAGAGCAGAGGAGAGGAGAGGAGGAGGAGGAGGAGGAGGAAAGGAATGGGGAAGAGAGGAGAGAGGAGAAGATAAATGGAGTGTATTTTTTTATTTATTTATTTTTTCCATATAGACTTGCACACTATGTACTGTAAGTCTGTTTGAGTGTGTGGGCTCGCCTACCTTTCTCCGCTACAGAGAGGTTGGGGTCACTGCAGGGTTTACATGGACCAATCACCTGATGGAACAACGCGCGCTGGAAGTTCGGCTGCAGAGAAAAATGTCACGAACAGTTACGTTCCTGCTGGCACAGCGAGAGGTGCAGTATTTTAAAAGAACCACAGCAATCACAACAAGTGGCTTCTTTAATGCAACGCAATGGATCGCAGTCTTTGATGAATTAACAAGCAGTGTGTAAATGTTTACACTGCAGCTCAAAGCAAAAAAGTTAAATGGACTCAGTGGTACAAAACTAGTCCTGAGGCATGTGACCTACATACAAGTTGCGTTTAAAAGGTCAAATCACAACTTGTCACCACAATGACGACTGTCACAATTCTTCAGATGGAGATACAAACAAATCCAGGTTCCGAACAAGAAAACGTAAAAAGCGTCACTAAGTCTTCTCCCCTCCACACCTGTCCGTTCTCGGTGATGTTGGTGTACATCGCACTGCTCGGCCTCTCTCTGTGTGGCGGCAGCAGCATCAGCATCTCTCTGTTGTGTCTGTATTTGTCTGGCAGAGAAGGAGAGCCGACTGCAGAGGGACAGACAGGAGAAACAATTTACCAGAGAAGAAGAACGTTGTAAAATACTGACAAATGCATCGTTGAACTGAATGCAATAAAATCCTCTGCATGCCTCATGTGACCTCCTGATATAATATTTATTCATGTTGCAACAGTGCAGTTAAACGTTTTGTATCTGAGCTGCTTACCTCTGATGGTCGAGGGGGCGGAGTTTATCATTTGGGAGGGTGCAGAGTGGGTGGAGCTAAGGCTGGAGGAGGAGGGGCTTGCCTGCAGCGAGATGGTTGTGATGGTAAGTAAATACAAACTACAATATTTACACAACACAACACTGTAGCATCACGAGATGTGTGTAAAAACACAAGTTGGATTGAAAAAGAAAAGTTATACCTACAGCTGAGATATAAACTCTTAACTATCCTTCGAACCGTTTTCAACTGTACTAATTAGAAAGTAGCCAACAGTATATCTTATATTTTATATCACAGCAAGTCTTAATAAAGAACTCATCAACCTGTTTTAAATAGTATTTAAAGATATGTTACTGATATTTTCATAAATATTATACTTTAAAGTAATCTGCTTTTTCTGATGTCTCACTTGGTCTTGTCTGCTTCTGTGAATCCAATGCAGCCTTTTGCACATTTTATTTCCTACTGTATGTTTTCTATTCAATATATCCAGATGTTGGAAGCGTCTGTTGATTTTTTTTTTTTTACATGACATGTTTTTCATACATACTGTAATGTGAATTTCCTCTCTGGGGATCAAGTAAGTCTTAATTCATCTCTTTCATTGACCCTGACAGCGCGGAGAACCACTGACCTGCATGCGGTAGAAGTCCTCGGGGTGCTCCACCACCACGCCATCAGCCAGGATCAGCAGACTGCCAACGTTCCCAGTCTCACTGGAGTTGTGAGAGGAGAGAGAGGAGGAGGAGTTGCGCACTGGAGTCAAAACAGCTATGGGACTGGGAGGAGGGAACCAAGGATGGACGGGAGGAAAAAGAGGACAGGCGTAGAAGTAGAGGGATGGAGGGAGAAGAGAAGGAGGTGAAGAAGGAGGGTAGGGAGGAGATGAAGGAGGGCAAAGAGGAGTGGAAAGGAGAATAGGAAGGGAGGAAGAAAGAAAAGAACCGAGCGAGGATCCATGCAAAGCACAACCGAAAATAGGAAGAAGGCAAACAACAACCAAAACATGCGTGAAGCGATTTGGTGGGAATGAGCGAGATGCAGGAGTTCGCAGCCAAGACCGTGCAAGAAGCAAGATGTGGGGTGGTGTGATGGGGAAAGGAAGACAGAGAGAGACAGAAAGAGAGAGAGAAAAGGAAAATGGTAGAATTTCAGAAAGTGTGATGTGTGCAGTCGACTGTAGAAGATACACAGATGGAAATTAGCAAAGATCATTAATGAGACACACAGCAGATGAAATCTTTGATCAGCGTTGTGAAGAGAGATGGAGAAGACAGTGAGAAGAAGATGTGTGTGTGGACTAGAAAGTGTGATGAGGATGTGACGTCATGTGAGTGTGGATGGACGAGTGTAACAGGTTGTGTGCTGCTGACCTGTGCCGGTGCAAGAGTTTGAAGCTCTCGGGGCTCATGGGGCTGTGAGAGGCCAGGATCCCTCTGGGCGTGTTGGCTCCTGAACCAGCCTTGTCTAAACCAGGAAGACCCTGCAAGGCCACGTAGAAACACTGCTCTGAATATTCACGCTGCCCTCGCACATACGCACGTATCGTGTGTGTTTGAAGCAAGAGTTAAACCAATGAGATTCCAAATTCAAAACAAAAGTGCTGTTCAGACACATTCACATACAGTATCGTCGGAATAATCACTTGAAGCTGCTGTATTTGTCGGAGGGGGAACATTTGAATGTCCCCATAAATTAAATTAGGATGTAAAAAGGTGAAATGTTCAAAGTTGAAAGAGTTCAGATTCAGCAGTGACACACTTATCTTAGCTAGAAGCATGATAACATCCTCTTTGAAGAAGCTCCTAATTAGCTTTCTTCACTGTGATGATGCACGCTTCCAGCATGTTTACAATAGCAGGAATCCTCCTCTTCTACACTCAGCATTGGTTTAGTTTTGGTTAATCAAATTTGCGTGTATGTTTTTCTCATTATTTTTCTCTTTTGGGCTCTGCTGTTTAAAAAGCTTGAAATATGATGTTTTTCTGCGCTCACATGGCAGAGGCTGCTCCTCATCATCTGGAACTGATCTATGAGCTTCTTGTGCAGGGGACGCATTTCTGGGTGCACCAGCTTCTCGTGCACGGCCAGGCCGACTCCTAGGACGTGAACCTGCGGGGAAATAACAAAACATCATTGGACACAATTTTTATTCTGCAGAGAGAGCGGATGTTAACTCTTTTACAAGCAGATATGGTGAATATAAAATATATTCAGCTTCATTCCTAAATCTGTAAAATAGTTAGATTGTCAGTATGTTGTTTGTCCCTTTCTTAACATACTGACGATTGTTAAATTATAGTTTCATCTTTTCACGTGTTCACACCTTAAAACCACAATGTCAAGAACCTGAATACCTCCATGCTTAACTGACGACGTCGCTCTGCTAAAAGGTCCAGTTTTATGTGTGTAGCATGAGAGCAACGTATCTACAAAGACAAGTCAGACACGGTGAAAGGCCAAAGGATAAAATCACATTATGATTTAGACACATAAGACAGATTTGTCTTATCTGATGGTTTGGGGAAAGTTATTCTGTAATCTTGATGGGGCCACAGTGGAAGCATTTTACTCTCACTTAGGATCATCAGCATCACCAAAGGTCAATAACTGTGTCAATGACATGTTTCTAATGTCTTGCACATGGAAGCACATTTAGTTCAGTATGCTGAACCAACACTGTGGTTAAATAATGTAAAGTGGTTAAAGTTGGTCATCAGGTTTTTAAACATAATAAACTTTTACTTTATATCTTAAAAAATATATCTTTGTAACTACCGGACGGATTACTGTGACATTTAGCGCTTATCGATGGCCACTATAGGATGATTCCTAGGGATTTTGGTGACCCCTGACCTTTTGTCTTGTGCAAAAATCGGGTCAGAATTTCCATTTGATCAATATTTTCATCCTTGTAAATGAAAGCACATATGTAGAGCATATAGTTCAGTATGCTGATCCAACACTGTGGGGAAATAACGTCCCACCTGCTCCTGCATCAGGTCTTTGAGCTGTGTGATCTTCTCTGTGTCTTCAGGGTGGCTGGTGATGTACTCCTTATCAAAGAAAGCCTAGTGACACAGAAAAAAACAAACAAATCATATATATATATATAACTTTGTAAAACATTATTATCAAATGACCAAATAACTAATATTGTTTACAAAGGTCATGCATCTTTAATATTGGGGTGAGACCGCTAATAAATGTGTGAAATAAATCATGTTATACAGTTATTAGGCTGCTTGAACAGTGATGACAGCTGAGCATCAGCTTTAATAATAACATGTGGGTATATTGAGTCGTGTCAAAACAGATATTCACTCTACCAATAACTCAGCTGATTACGCAGCAGTGTCCCTACTGATGACTGCATCAGTTACCCCCATACTAACCTGAAGGTATCTGCAATGTCTTTTGATTAGAAAATCATGAAAGACACATGTTAAGACGTTGGACTATTTGTGATGCACACAGAGATTGAACAGTTTATACTGTACGTATGAATGTGTTTGTAAGTGGATGTGGGTTAAAATTACTATACAGCACAGCATGAGCTGCTTTATTGATTTTATAAACGGACATAAAGTGAATAATGTAACATATTACCATCATAAGTAAATATCTGACAAGTCTCCTACTGTACGTTTAATTAAATTAAATAATACTCTTTCACCTGGCAGTAAAATGCTTAATGTACTATCACAGGTTTTCATTTTCAGGGTTTTACACCTGCTTCAGATGTGGCTCTGCCTCATAGGGACTGCGGACCGGGACTAAATATGAAACATTATTTGTAACCCTTTTCGTCCGACCTCTTGGTATCTGGCGATGCCTCCGTTAACAGCCGCGTCGATGACTCCGTTCAGTGTCATGCTGAGCAGGTTGATGTTGCCGTGCAGCTGCTTGTGCTGGTACTGGCTGATCAGAGTCCGCAGCTCCTGGTTCTTATTCTCCACCACGGAGATGGCGTTTTCTAACGGACTCACCTCCACCTGAGCGAGAGAGAAGAGGGAGTCGATGTGAGAAAGACAGATTAAGAGATGCGATGAGAAAGATTTCCTGTTGATGGACTATTTGTAGGTGGTACTGTTACTGTTAGCCTATCATGCTAACTATCCAGTTCTTCTTTCTCTTCCTTCAACACAAACTGCTGTTGGTGACATGAAACTAAAACACATCGCCTCCTGTGAGCCGCTGGGTTTTTCCAAGGAAAGATCTAACAAACAGTGAGAGTCCAGGACAGCAAGACTTTATTAACTAGTGGAGTAAATTACTGAAGACTGGCAATAGAGAGCAGGAAATTTGCCATGTATGTGAAAATGTCACATGGGTATTATTATAGTTGATCTACCTTTGAATATAAAGATATTTTTCATTCACTCACCAGCTCTCTCTTCTCCACCTCAAACCAGCGCGAGATACCAGGCAGAGGGTGGGTGAGGATCAGGGTCGTCCTCTCTATCCAAAGACTCTGAAACACACAACACAACACGCGGTAAGACAAACTGTCCTGAAGGGGACACGTTTGGTCTCAGCACCAGCAGCACTGAGGTCTGTCCGTGAACCCCGGAAATCTCACTCATTAAAAATGTGTGGAACATGGAGCATTTTTACATTAAAAAAGGGTTCCATGTTAATTTTATTATTATATACTAATATAATTATCATTAAATATAATCATTACAAATGACTTGTAATCTACTGTACAGGTCGGACTTGCTTCTAATCACCTTGTATGCAAAGTGAATGAAAGTAATGTGCTGGCAGAATATAAAAGCATCATAATGGATTGGAAATGCCCAACAATTGGTTTATGAAATGGTGATCGTGGCTTAATTGTGTTGCGCTGCTCAGTGTGTTCATCTAGTTCCATTTCAATACTGTATTTAGTTTCTGAATGAAAAACATTTCTCAATCAGTTTTTCATTTTATTTATTTTTCAGTCAGAGTGTTGCCATTTCGCACGCCAACCTGATTGCAGAAAAAACAAAGAGGCGCAAACTGCATTTTAAAAACAAACAAATAAGAAAAAAAAAATCTTCAAACCAGTAGAAACTGGAACCAAACCCGAGGAAGAGCGTTTGACCTTTTCCCCACTCACCTTGAACTCATTGTCTCGGTCTTTGGGTCCCTTGTGGAAGGGTCGGTCGTAACGGAAACGGCGAACGTTGTTGACCCGGTAGAAGCTCTTGATGCGATCAGGGACTCTGTCCATCTGGAGGACGCTGACGCTGTCCGGTACCGGCGTTACCGCGTAGATCTGGAGGTCTGAGCCGAGGAGGAGGGAGGTCAAAGAAATAGCTGGATAAAAGGAGTATTTACACTCAGACTGGTTTGGTCTGACTGCTGGTCACCATGCGCAGAACAGAATTATTAGTTTCTCATTCTGTTCCTTGTGTGAGTGATGTATTACTAATCAAATCAATCATTGGAGGAATATCAAAACACACACACACACAGATGCCTTCTCCTTTGCTGAAGGATACACTGTGCATCACACTGCAGAATGGCCTCATCTGGCTGATTGGGGTGCTGCATCGCAATGGCCTGTGGGAATTCTCCCAGCATCCTTTGCTGGAAGGCCTCTAGCCTTTCATAGTCATGGCCGCGGCAGACAAACTCTTTGTTCTGGTGTGAATAAATCAAAACAGAACAAAACAGAGTAATATGTTATTGTTAATAGTCAGAATATTTATGGGAAAATAAAGTAATAATAAATTTCCTAATAAGATTAATAATAAGTAACATGTTTACTTCCAGAACACTGTTTTCTGTGGTAATCTGTAGTAAGCCATCGCTAAGTCTTTTATCTGTTTTATTAATAACAAATTGCTTCAGAGAAAACGTTTTAGACAGTATACTTGCATTTGTAAGCATTTAAAAGAAGCTAATAGTGTTCAACAAATCTAAACGATAAAGGTTTATCTCACTCTGAGGAAGAAGGGGAACTTCCTGCCGTAGAATCCAATCCTGAAGAACTCCGGCTCCAGACGCTGCTGCTCCATAATGTTGTCATAATACGCTGCCTCCATTTTCTACACACACACACACACACACGATGAGGAGGAGGATGAAGTCATATTTACACTGCCTTCCCCAACTTAACTCAAAATTGAAACAACACAAATTGGAGTTTTACATAAACCAATGAGGGACAGACAAACACTCTACTGTTATATTTCTTGTTTTTAGATCATGTATGTTCACATAAGGAAATGTTTTTCAGGGTTAAGACATGTTCAGCTGAGATAGTTGATAGAAGTGATATGAATGATGTCTTACAGTGTAACAGAAATAGTTAGAACGGCGTTTGATATAACAGAAAGTTTGGGACGTGTCGTGCAGCTCACCCGTATCCAGCTGAGACTCTGGTAGTCATACAGAGATTCATACTGGAAGGCCAGCTCCCTGCACAGAGGAATACCAAACTCCCAACACTGGTGGACACACACACACACACACACACACACACACACACACACACACACACACATATATATAATACTTAACACTACATTGCATTATATTCATTTGGCAGATAACAGGTTTGTACCAGACCGCGGAGGTGATCGGTCTACTGGCTACTGGGACACACAGCAGAACACTTAATGAACCAAGATGGCCCCAGTACGCCACACTTGTTCCTGTTCTTGGTGTTCGTATTGTAGCCTGTGAGATCTTTGCCACGCTGATGGCTCTGTGCCTCCGTTTGTAGAGTTTGGAGGAGCGAGCTGCTGTTTTTGTTAATCATATTTTCTCCTATTTATTTTAGTTAGGGAGGTAAGTCATTTTAATTTGCTTTCTTTGATTGTTGTGTTTGCCTTTTCCCACCCTGCACGCAAATCTTACTGCTCCATGTATTTTAAAACACATTGTCAATTAATACATCAGTTGTTACAACATGTAAAAAGACAGAATGACGATTTAGTCTCAGCTTCTTGCCTGTCGTCACAGTGTGTGGTCCTGAAATAGAAAATAATTTACGGACTTGTTTTGTATTGTAAAGCTTTTTTGCCTCTGCCATGTCAGTTATTTCATATTTCAGGACTCGACATATATTATCCCTTACTGTGCATCTGTAACATTGCTGTGTGTGCGGCATCATCTTCTTACCTTTCCCTTGTTGAAGTAGTGGATGACTTTGCGGCAGAGCCCCTCCTTGCGATGCCACTCTGTCTGAGCCGGATAATGCAGGAACTCTTTCAGAGGCCGCTCGTCCCAGTGCAGCAGCTCCCAGTATAACAGCAGCGTGAACGCAGCCTCTGTGGACATACGAGCCAAGTACAGCAGGACAACAGTCATGCATCTTTCACACAGTGTGTATGTGTGTGTGTATGTGCTAGCATGTCTTCTTGTTTGTGCTGTACCAGTGTAGTTCTCAGCCTGGAGATGCATGTCACACAGTTTGTGGATGTAGCGGATGTACATCTCCTCCTTGTTGATCTCCGACTTGTAGAAATTCTGAGAAGATACAAAACACACTCACGCAATGTTTATGTGGTCCACTGTGTAAATACTAAAGGGTTTGCAATTAACGGTGTACTGGGAAAACCAGGAGGTTGGCGAGTAAGATATCAACATGAATCTTACCAGGAGGTTAACAGTGCAGCCAATCTTTTTGTTCTCTGTCTCATCTCCCTTCATGCAGTCCCTAAAGACAAGATAGACCAATTTAATAACCAACAACTTTACAGTAGAAAGCTTAAGTCCACCTCCCTCTCACAATGAGCCCCTGTGGCATTGGCCTCCGTAACTCTTTCTCACGGAAGGTTTCTTTCATTAGTTTCTCTGAAACGCTGAAACCGCTCCGAAGGTTTTCTGTCCATATTGTGAACTAAACTGGTGCCTCTGCATTTTAAACAACACAATGATTGTGTTAGTATTCATTAACAGCAGCAGATCCCATGATTCTTCACTCTGTCAAAGCCTCATGGGAGCTGGAGTTGTTGAATGTTAAAATTATAATTGTTTTATCTTTATATAAGTTGTCAACAACAAATAGCGTGTCTAAATGTTAAGTAACTACTTCTAGAAAATTAGTTATGTAATACAAATACAAAAGCACACATACAACACACTGTATGCTGCATGTGTGTAAGGCAGACTGTCCTGTGCGTTACCGGTAGTCCAGCAGTCGTTCCATCAGCCGCGTGACCGAGGTAACAAAGGAGATCCCCGTCTCTCTCCACGTCTCCTGCTCGATCTTCTCTAACAGACTTTTAGGAAAACAGACAACAATTAGGCGATGTACTGTATTATATATAACTGGTGACAAACCAAAGGTACCATCTTGCTCTTTTACTGAGCAAATGCCACAACCCTGCAACCTTTGCCATAACCAGACTAACATTTGCTCAGGTTTCCATTTTCAAATAAAGTTAGTTAGACAGAAATCAGAGTAAACATGGGTTGGTTAGCTCAAAGGGTCTTAAAAACATCCTGTTAACTAAAATATGCATAATGTATTTTAACAAGAGGAATGAGGGTCTGTTTATAACCAAGCACTGAAAGACATGATATTTTTAAGAACTCATTAACAATGCCTTCTAACAGTATGTTCTGCAGATATTTCTCTGAGACAGAATTGCTATAATGCATGAAGTTATAGCGAGTTTGGTTTCAGACTGCAATTCTCTTAGGCAGGTTGATTGATTCATTTTTTTGATGATCATACAAGAAACATATTATTCAGAGACTCTCAAGGCTGACACAATAAACCTGACATTTTCCAGCTCTTTAAGACATGTTTACCACCATCATGTTGGCAGAGAATAACACTGACTGCGAGCCATTATATGATTGTTAGAAGGCAAACATCAGCGCCATATGTCTCCCTATGTGTAAGTGATGTCGTACCTGGGGTAGGGCCCAAACAGCTGGGTTCTAGTCCCGCAGCACAGAGCAAAGCAAACACACAACAGCAGTGTTAGAGCAGAAAAACGGAGAGTTATTTCTGTTAAAGGCAGAGAGAGAGAGACAGGACGGAAGGATTCACACTGGTTTAAAAACAGAGAGATGGGAGTTAGAGGCAGACAGAGGGAGAAAGATAGAAATTGTGAAGGAATACGTTCCTTACAGCAAACCGAAGAGTTCTCTGTAGTTCTCATCACCTTTCCCCTCAGAAACCAAACTGTCCAGCTTGTCAATCAGCTCAGCCTCCACCTGCGCACACACACACACACAAACACACACACACATATGCAAAATAAACAAATAATTCAATTAGACTGGCTTTCTCTGTGGTCTTACATAAGTGACCGGAGCGGTTTACTGTTGTCTACCGTTGATCCTGTGAAAGATGTGTCTGTACCTGTTTGAAGTTTCCGTTCTTGCGCTGCTCCCAGTCCATCATGTCGTGGAAGATGGGGATCATGATGTTTCGTACCTCCACCTGAGGAACCAGCGTCACTCCCAGGAACGGGCCGATCATACCGGGGATGAAGTGGATCTTATTCTCACCTACAACCAGCATCAATCAGCCATTAACTCAGTTAGTCTGCGTGCTAGTTAACAATAGCAGGAGATGAATAGATGTTATGGGGATTAAGGTGGGGAATGAATTCACCTTAGATTTCAGATTTTAGAATAGAACAAAAATCTAAATTAATTTATTTTGCAGACTTTGGAGTGGAAAATGTCTACAGCTACTGAATTAGCGTGTTGCTAAAGTTAAGTAAAGTAATGTTAACTAAACTAAACTCTTTGGAAAGGTGTTCTTTTTCTTCTTTGGGTTTTATTTGTGGTTATAGGTGCATTACTGCCACCTACTGGACTGGAGTGTGGAGCAGTAGATATTTGGAAAGGTGTAGAGAAAATCTTACCAAGGTTCTGCCACATACTGAACAGTTCGTAGGTCATCATCACTCTCATGTCACCGTACCTGCAGACGGACATGAAGTCATAATACTGATGCTCTTTGTATCACAGTGCAGTCTTTCACAGGTGACTATGGAGCCTTTGGATGGAAGGCGTTAATACAGGTATAACTACTATTTCCTTTTATGATATAGAAAATCTAATCTGGGAGTTTGTGTAAATATTACTGATGTTTAAATGACTGTTGTGTAGTTCACTTCCTGGGTAGTCTAAAACAAGAGCTGTGTCCAAAATTACTCTGTTGTTCACTCATTCACATAGTTTACTCAGCAGTGAGCAGCAAACTGAGGTTTAGGACACTTACTTATCATTTTGCGTCATCAGCGACAGCGACAGAGAAGTAAACAGGGAACTCCAGTGAAACATGTTTTCTTTCTTTCTCTACTTTTTTCGTTTCATTTACACAATCAGAATCCGGACACTCAAATTAAAATGGCGGACAGTAAATGTAGTGCACTCTGTGAGAGAGAAAGAAACACGAAACTAAAAGTAAATTTCGTTTCCTATTTGTTTCAATTTGATTAGATACTGAAGCAGAAAAACAACCAAAAATACAAACAGATTGTCACTACTCTGGAGACACACAGTGTCTTGTCTTGTGTTTTTAATGTTTCTTCCCACTTCTGCATGATTTCTTTATTACTTCCATGCAAACATCACAGTCTCACGAGAGTTTGCTGCTTCATTGCATACGTCTCAATCCAGGCTGTATTTGCCTAATTTCAATTCTTGAGATATGGAAACTCAGCAGAAGCTGGATGAACTCTTAGTGCCTGAGGAAGTTTATTGAGTTTCGTGTCTGAGGCTCCCTCGTTCCTGGGACTGTATGGTGGGAAAGGCCTATTAGAGAGGGAAATGAGCTTTCCTGGAGTAAAGAAGTGTTCCTGCAGGATTGATAAAGTAGGTTGCCGAGTTTGTAGCGCTGCTTCACTTCAAAGAGGAAAATGGGTTCTTTCAACTTCTGACTCTCAGCATTTTAGCTGCAGATGACACACAAGTCTGAGGACGACAGTTATGGTAATGATGCTGGCAGCCAACTCCGTATGAGTGTGTTGCCACATACATCTGCACAAAAAAGCATTACTGTGTTTGTGCTTTTGTGTGTGTGTGTGTGTGTGTGTGTGTGTGTGTGTGTGTGTGTGTAATGGTCTGTGCTAGTAGGACTGTGAGAGAAATAATGACTGTATCAGATACTGAGTGGTTTCTGCTCTTCCTGTATGTTTGTTGGTGCAATGTGTGTGTGTGTGTGTGTGTGTGTGTGTGTGTGTGTAATGGTCTGTGCTAGTAGGACTGTGAGAGAAATAATGACTGTATCAGATACTGAGTGGTTTCTGCTCTTCCTGTATGTTTGTTGGTGTAATGTGTGTGTGTGTGTGTGTGTGTGTGTGTGTGTGTGTGTGTGTGTGTGTGTGTGTGTGTGTAATGGTCTGTGCTAGTAGGACTGTGAGAGAAATAATGACTGTATCAGATACTGAGTGGTTTCTGCTCTTCCTGTATGTTTGTTGGTGCAATGTGTGTGTGTGTGTGTGTGTGTGTGTGTGTGTGTGTGTGTGTGTGTGTAATGGTCTGTGCTAGTAGGACTGTGAGAGAAATAATGACTGTATCAGATACTGAGTGGTTTCTGCTCTTCCTGTATGTTTGTTGGTGTAATGTGTGTGTGTGTGTGTGTGTGTGTGTGTGTGTGTGTGTGTGTGTGTGTGTGTGTGTGTGTGTGTGTGTGTTCTTACTTGTCTAAGACCTTCTTCCTCTTAGCAGGACTCAGGTTTTCCAACTGTAAACTGGGCTGGTTGATGTACAGCACCGCCAGGCTGAAGTAGGAGTTCCACACCTGCACACACACACACACACACACACACACACACACACACACACACACACACACACACACACACACACAGACATTACAACACATCCATACGTAATACTATGTCACAGTGTGTTTTCTTTCTTTACACATTGAGCTTCCATTAATCAGCTTTTGAGTGTGTGAAAGTAAACGTGAAACAGAACATTAGATCTCCACTGGTTCATGATGATTCGCTGTTTTCTCTCTCCTGGCGGCCTCGAGGCCCCTCAGATTACATTTTTCTTCACTCTTATTCACTCAGCTGCTTCATTTACTGAGGAATTCAACAGTTCCTGTTGCTGTGTGACTGGCAGCAGCCTGCGACCTTCTCTGACTGAACTTCAAACGGTTTTCAGTCTCAGTAAACCAGCTGCTATTAGTTCAGTGTTATGTGGTTCAGAGTGAGGATATGCTTTAAGCTTTTTGTCATTGAAAGTTAATATAGAGCAATGATGTGAAAGAAATATTCAACAATACATTCATGGTGAAAGTGATTCATGTTGAAGCAACAATAGCAGATTAACAGCCAATTTCTGTCACAAGAGAGGAAAACACAGGAAAGGCTCAGTGAACAGAGAAGCCTCAGACACGGCTGGCTTTTGGTTCACATCACGGTTACCATGATAACTCCCAGGCATGGTTTGTGGTGTGTGTGTGCATCCACGAATGTGTGTCGGTTAAAGTCACGTACCTTAAAGTCAAAGTCGGCTTCTGTGAAGTTCTTGTGCAGAGCAGGAGACAGGTACTGAGCTGTGGTCAGGATGATGCTGCAGAAAGGGAACGCACACAGACAGGTGTTGCTAGTTAAAGCTATGTGTTATTCAATCCAGCCTGAGGCGGTGACGCGTGTCTAAGCTGTCTGGGACATTTTATTTTATTTTCTTTTGTGTCTTACTTGCTGGTAAGGAGTCTCATGATGTTCCAGTCGCGGGGGAAAATACTGAGCTTCATCAGATTTCTAAACACACACAAAATCTTCAACAAGAACTCCTGAAGAGAGAAATTGAGAGGAGAAGAGGAAGGAGGAGTTTGAGTTTCTCTCAATGTCCAAAAAATTGTCATAAGGAATTTTGCTATAAGTTGCGTTCCTTTCACCTACGGTATGTCTTCGTACTACTATAACTTGTGCATCATTACACCTTTCTTTACATCACCAGGCAGGCGCTGACCATACCTCAGCCAGGCTGTCATGTTGCACATGTGACATGATTGTAATGTGTTTTCACTGGAAGCTGCACTCATGGCATCAGTTTCCCGTACCTTGAGCTCCTCTTTGCTCTGAAAGTTTTCCATCAGGTGTTGGAAGTGGATATCTGTCATCTGGCGGAGGAGGGACAGGAGGCAGGACACATACTCTCCCTGCCAATAAGGAAACCGGGGATAGGCATGTGAGCCAATCACATGGAAGCAGTTAGCAGTAAGTGAACAATCAGAGATGATGACAGCAGGATAAGACAGGCTCTTTCCCAAACCGATCCCTATCCACAAGCCTTTCAGTACGGAGTGTCACTCCGGAGTGTATGAAGACACAGATGTAAACTCGCTGCTCTCCAACATGAGGAGAAAACATCAACATGAATACTGACAGCGTGCTTGTTCAGCTGTTGAGTTAGCCTGCCCAATATTATGCACCGTTTAACTGTAAATGTATAACATCTCCGAAACAATCAACATGTGCCATAATATTACATTCTTTTTTAATTGATGCATGTATAGCTGAGTAAAAGACAAATGAAATAAATGTAGGACAAAGTTTTATTTCACTGCACGTTCTGTGGTTTTAACTCCACCATGAAAAGTCAGTGGAAGGAAGATGTAGCTGTCGGTTTATGTGCATCACTAAAAATGGAAAAATGTATGATCTTTGCTTTGTTAGGCACTCGTGCTTTCAATTAGTGGTAGTGAACGTAAAGACTCACTGTTGAATGGTTTTATTTTCCACTTCCACTTCACACTACCTGGAGTGGAAGTGGACAATAAAGGGCCGTTAATAAAGCCCATAATAAGGCAAAACCCTCCATGCGAACATGTAAATGGAGGTGTAGTGGGTCGGGCAAGTAAGGGCTAGATTGAGATTGAGCCAAAGATGAAAGCAGTGAAATGTAAATGAATCCCGAAAATGTATGAAATGTGGATATGAAACCACTGCCTACAGCGAGAGAAAGAACTATACCTGACTCAGAAATCATACAAGTAGTGTAGTATACATTTACATGACACCTCTACAATTTAACTAAGATACATATTGTTCTTCTCCAGAAATAAATATGACAGATCGGAGATCGGAGGCAAGGAGGAGCAAAACTAGAACTTCAATATGAATTATTAAGCTGTGCAAGCATGCAAAAAGAGAGGAGGATGAGGAGAAGGAAGAGGATGAAGACAGAGCGGTGTTTAATGAGAGAGCTGACAAAAGACGTGAGGAGATGTGCTGGAGGACAGATGGGTGAGTGACAGGATGGATGAATGGATGAATTAGGGGCAGGCAATATGGACAAAGTGAATATTATGATAATTATTACATCACTACCTTGACATGTTAACTATATTAACCGAAGTATTTTAAACCCCACCCTGTTGATCCCAATGAGTCACATGGTTTTCTAGTGTTTTCCTGGAACTAAATAATTTATTAACAATGTTCCGGTTATTTCAAATCTCACATTGTGACAGATTTTGATCAAATTTAACTTGTTATTGTCATTTAGATGTGAGAACTGTGAACGAGGATTTTGTAACATTATGATAATATAAAGGGACAAACAATAATATTAAAATATTGCCCAGCCCTAGGACGGATAGAGAGGTAGAGACATACAGGATGGACGAAGGTAGTGGGAGGTGGAGTTGAAGTAGTCGTATTGTTAGTTACTAACAGTGATCTCCGCGGTGCACTGCGGACAGCGTTGACCCCTTACCGCCTCCTGCGATTGGCTCTTGCTCATGATTGACAGCAGGGTTTGCAGGAGGACGTCCAATAGGGACTCTACCATCATCTCCACCTCCTCCTGCACTGACGTGTCCTGGAGGAAGAGAAAAAGGGGAGTGAAGGGAAAGGTATGGACAGGAATGGTGAGACGGTGGAAGGAGGGGAGAGTAAAAATGGGAGGAGGGAGTGAAGAAAAGGAGAACTCCAGTGAAACATGATTCCTTTATAAATCGCAGTGTGTCACGGTTGTGTATTGGGGAGAAACACATTTGCTATTTGATGCTACCAAGTGTCTAAGTTATGACACAATGATAATGATTAACATTCTCAATATCACAGAAAAATATAAAGGCACGTGCAACATTTGGTCTGTAAATCCGTCACTCTGGTCTGGATAATCTTGGTCAGATTTTTCAGATTTCTGACTACTGATTTATGGATTCCAAGCTCTTTTCTGTGACCCTTACATTGAGATTTCACCAAAACGGGTTGGTTGCCCTGACAGTCATGCTTTGCAGAGGAAGAACCCATCTCACCAAGTATTGCCAAAATCAGGACTAACAAGAAGCTTTCACATGATGGGATGTAATGAACATTGCACTCTAGAAGGGTCTTTTTTTCATTTACTAATAAAGGAAGTATGTGAATCCACTGCAGCTTAACACCCGACGTTAGACCTTCCCAACTGCACATGGACACACAGTTCGTATGCGTAGCAGTGAAATACAGTATTTTATTTGTATATACTGTATATTCGTGTGTGTGTGTGTGTGTGTGTGTTACCAGTGAGCTGGTCTTGATAATAGAGAATATAGAGCTGAGTATTCCAGAGCAGATGAGCAGCTCCTTCTGCTGCCGCAGATGGAGATGGATGTGATGCAGGACCACAGGAAGCAGGATCCTTCGAGACTCTGAGGACACACACAGACACACACGTGCAAAGACATTTATTTGCATATGGTTTAGATGCCAGTGGCAGAACATGGGCTCTGTGGCAGAAAAGGTTGTAACTGGTTAACCTAAAAAACTCCCAGAAAAGCAAAATATACAGGAAACAAAACTACCATGACAGAGTCATGCATTATTTGTGTTTGAATGAGTTACCAGTCTTCTGCATTTGTGCTGAAGTTCTGCAGAGCTGATTATATTTTGCTGACTATTTATTTAAAGAAAACATTGGTAGAGGATGTGTTTAGCAAATTAATACCTAAATCAGTTTAGAGGAAGCAAAGATTCAATAAGTACTTTACACTGGTTTAAAAAAATAATCTGCCAAACATAAGCTGTCAATACATTTTAAGGTTCAATGTGTAATATTTAGGGGGCTCTATTGGCAGAATATGTTTTCATTAATGTATAATCACCTGATAATAAGAATTGTTGTGTTTTCATTACCTCAGATTAAGCCGTTTCTATTTACAGAGTTCTTCCAGATATATATACAAACACTGACATACTTACTACTCTTTCATTTCATTGAGAAGTATAAATTAGAGGAAAAACAATAAGATGTGTTGAACTAAAACCTTTACCTGGGAAAGAGAAGAGCCTGCTGTCCACTGTCCGGGCTATGGACTGCAGTTTGACCACATCCATGGACTGTCCTATGTGCACCGTGGATGGCATGCTGCCCAGAGTGCCGCGCACAAACTCTGCCACTTCTTGCACCGTGAACATCTGCAGCAGCTCATCAAAGATCGCCGGGAACGAGTTCAACAGAGCGGCCTGAGGAAGACGAGGGAGAGAAGAGGGTGAGTGGCGAGGTGAGACGAGGGCAGACGTGGAAGTTGGGGAAAAAGAAAGTTAAAGAGAAAGAGAGCGAGTGGGTTGCAAGGTTAATATAATGGTAGCTTCTGTGTTTGTAGTGGAGAGAAATGTGACCGTGACTTCATTCTGTAATACAACAAAGGAGAGCAGAGGTGAGTTACAGTGGATGCAGTGAAAAGCTGAATTCCAAAATACTCATTCAGTAAAGCCCTTCATCACACATTCAGTAGGAGTGTGCTTCATGTGGGTTTGGCCAGACCACAGAGCAACAAAACACTGTAAGTAACAGTATGATGGGGCATTTTACTAATCAGGCTCTATTTTGTCATATAATGTTCGAGCCAAGCACCAGTATCAAGTATAGTCTGCTATGTTCTGTTAAGTATTGCATTTTGCAATACAGCTGTTCACCAGCTGAGACATTTGAAAGACATGCAGGTGAGCGAACAAGGAAAAACTTCATTAGTAGATAAGAAATCACAGCAAGATTAAAAGGGAAAGATCTTGGAAAAAGGAGAAAAGTTACGAAGAAAAAGCCCACAAACTGGCAGGGAGAAGTGCGAGATATTAATCTGTAACTGATTCGACACAATGAAAAACTCACAGCACAGCAACAGATCTGATCAGAGAGGAGGCTGTCCAGCAGTCTTTGGCTGGTTTTAGTGACACAGCACATTAAGGAGGGTGCAGCAGATAAGATCTGGGGATTTTAAGTGCTTGGACAAAATGGTTTCAGTTTTCTGTTTACAGCAGCTGGACTCGGGGTTGTGCAGCGTGTGATTCTGACAGAAGAATGATGGTTAAGACTGAACACTCAACTCCAGATTCACCGAAAGTGTCTTTCAAGGGTAATGTGCATTTTCTTGCATTTTAGTAGCTTGAGCTAACAGCACAGTTTTTTTTAATCTTCACCACAGAATTGATGCTACAAACACATCTATAAAAAAAGTGCACTCCATGAACAAATGTCCCCTTCTCAGCATCATTTCCAAGTGCAAATATCACGTTTCAGCTACCGGACTAATCTACCAAGGCTGGCTCCTCTGCAGCCTGTCTGGCCTGATTCGTGGATGAAACCCTCTGGGTCTCTTGCTTGCCTGACTTTCTGGTTACAATACTTGCATCTCGGATTAGTAGTAGAACTGAAACAACAATCTGCTGATTATTTTCTTGATAAATTGATTAATCACTTTGTCTATAAAATGTCAGGAAAAAGGAAAAAATGCCCATTGTTATTTCCTAAAGCCTAATGTGATGTCATTCAAAACCAAAACTTATTCAGTTTACTGTGACATCATTTTTGCACACTTAGATATTTCTATCGATTAGACTGATCGTTTAATCACTTCAGGTCTACGTTAAGGTAAGTGAATTGGGAAATCTTGATTTGCATGACTTAACCTAAAAATAAATAGAATGTAAATATCTATGGCCATGACGGGTTGATAGGGGCTTTAGTTTTCAACTAGACTGTTAGGGTTCTTGTCTCATGGTCACACTTAGCAGGTCTCAGTAGCTCTCTGCCTCACAGAAAGAGAGGAATGAGTTATTTATGTAATTTATTCTTCACATGTGAATGAGCAGCCACTCTTCAGGGTTTGATGAGCGTCTATAAGCTGAGAGTTAACTGGACACCATGTAGATGGTTTTTGGGGGGAGGAAATGACTCAGGTGTGCTTACAGTTAGAGGACTCTGATTTGCATTGGGTTTGCAGAACAACGGAGGCGTGACTAAGCAGTCAGTGCAGGTCATGTCAGGAAAGGGTGCTTGCGTATGTGAAAGCAGTCAGGGTGTGGGTGTGCAGGATCACAGGACTGTGTGTGAGGTTTAGGCTCACAGACAGCTCAACAGATGAATTAGGATTCTTGGCTTCACACAAGGAACGGGTTGTTGCGGTTTTCATCCAGACGTCTACTTACTGACAGTGGAGACGGCCGCAGAGCGTTGGAGCTCCAGGCCTGAGTGCAGTTGGCTTGCCCGCTGCCAGGAACCTGTCCTGGGGCAGGCGGCTGGGCTTGGCCCGGGGCAGGGGCTAGTGCTAAGGAAGTGGTAGGCCCAACGCCGGGGCCTGGGGCTTGATTTGGGCCAGGACAAGGCTGAGAGCCCTGTGGTGTATATGGGTGTGGCGGGAAGAGGCCCAGGAGGAATAATAGGGACCCAGAGGATGGAGCAAAGAATTGTGGGAGATTGAAAGAGAAGGTGAGGGAAAGAAGAAGGAAAGGCCCGAGGTACAAGTAGAAAGAGGTACATAAAGGAGATAAGAGTCAGATTAAAGCAACTAAAAGGACATGGAAAACAAGCTAAGGAAGAAATATATCTAAATTATAAGCAAACATAATGAAATCATGGGATTAGCTGTTCTAAAAGCAAACGTCTCATCTAAACTACAAAGATGCAACAAGCTGCAGATACATTTAAGCTGTAAAAAAGGAGATCACTTAAACAGGGGAAGCAAATCAAAAATCCATCATTTTGACATTTGATGCTTCTTTAAAAAAACAGAACAATTAAAAATGTAAAAACAAAACATTTTAAAGAATCTGTAGAACCTGCGTCGTTTGTGTGTGTGTTTCCTCACCTGTGTGAAGATGAGGGTCTCTGAGTTGCGGCTGTCCAGACTGAGGACGAAGCGGATGGACTGAAAGAGTTCCTGAATGCTGGTGCGAAACTGCTCCTCCTCCATACCGCAAGTGGCCCGAGAGTAAAGGATCCGAGACTGGACGATAAACTTAAACAGATACTCCAGGGCCTGAGGGCAGACGTTTGTGTGTGTGTGTGTGTGAGACAGAGAGAGAAAGAAACAAGGAGAGAGACGCAGGAGAAATAGAGAAGAAACAATATAACATACAACATTAATATTTTATTTACATATAAACATCCCCAACTTAAGTATTTCTTATCTTGTTCACTTGTTTTATTTTCATTTTCATCATTTCATTCCAGGAAAAGTTCAGAAATGTTTCTGAAAAATGTAATATATACCCAATATAGAAAAGTGTGTACTGAACCGTTCAAATTTGATCAATCAAAAAGTGTATAGATATTAAAATTTGGAAAGGGACTCTTCATTTAATCATGTTGTTTTATCTTACTCATGACTGTCAGTAAAAGTTACTCTACTGCCGCATCAATATTAGATATACAGTATAATATGAGTAGAAATACTTATGAGTTAATAAATAAAACTGATTTTTGCATTTCTTTGACGTTTGATATATATCAAAAGCTGATCAGTATAGTTAAGTTACCTGAAAACTACCTGAATGTGCCGATAATCTTTACATTTGATATTTGTATAGTGTTTCACAGGATAAAAGGAACAGGAAATAAAAACTGAGCAGAAAAGGCTTGGTCCTTTACTTCCTGAAAGGGTGAATGAGTGCATAGTTTGTGCTGAAGGAGACAGACAGCTACAGACTGAAACTCAGCGGACATGGACAGAGACAGGCTTGTAAAAAAAGAATTTAAAAAACTCAGATCTGAACCCACAGCTGCAGCATGTGTCAAAACTCTCCTCAATAATTCACACCGTCCACTTTCACATGACAGTGTGACCCATTTGAGACGAATGTTTGAGTCTGATAAATTTTTTAATGTCCTGAGCAGCGTTTGTCTGCTAAATGCGGTACATTCTGTACATCTGCATGAGATGGTGCATCTATTCTAAGCTCTGCCTCCAATACTGATGCAATGGTGAATATACGCAGTGAGCTTTTTGTTGTAGACCGAGCCAGGATGGGGGAGAAGAATTACAAAGGTGTAACAAAGTTCATAAAGCCCTGAGGTTGATTCAGGATTTCTACATAAAAATATTGTGCAGATAAATCATTGAAGAGATTATCAGCAGCAGAGTAACCACTGGAATAAGAATTAAAATCTCTGCAGTTTCTTGTTAAATAAAGGGAATAAAGAAAACACACAACGCAGGTCAGGTGGTTGCTGTTCGAATGTTATAGATGCAACAAGTGTCTCCTTTTTTCTTTACTGAACGAACCATAAAAACTAAGCTACATTTTTGTGAACATATTTAGAAAACAGAATTGGATAAAATGCAAATATAAAAAATGGCTCTAATGTAACACGCAGACATTTACTTGATTAACTGATCTCATCGTGATCTCATATGTAGTCTTCTGGCAGCCTGTGGTTGTATGTAAAGTGCAATGACGGCATACATATTAAACATTCTCCTAAACAAAAGTGGACACTAGTTATGGGACACTAGTGACTGGACACCAAGAACATACAGCATGTTTTACTGTAACGTGCTAAGCTCTTCAGACAGGTTATTAGCAATAACTTTGGTTGCAAATATCAGCAGAACTTCAGGAAGTTTGTGGTGGACACACAGCTCCAGTCAGTGGTTCTTACCCTCATTGCTTCCTGTATGTGGTCCTGTCTGACCACCTCTGCAGAGCGGTCCATGTACCACTTCAGACAGCGGATCAGCTCCCTGAAACACAACAAAACATGAAATTACGACACGTGACATTTGAGCATCTGAGCCACGCTGCATGGTTTTCCTTTCACAGAAGAGACTGAGCAGAACTTCTGGACCTGCTTTTTGTAAACTTGTCCATGACTTAAAAACATAATTAGTAACAGCCAAGACCTGTGACGCTGTCACCAGCTCTGTTCACACTGCACTGACTGGTATTTTTAGAAAGGCCTGAATTCAGTAAAACTTAAGTAATGAGCACTCGTTTATAGCTTTTCTTTGACTCACATTGAAGTGATCATAAATTCATATATTACAATACATTACAAACCATAAACACCAACAAATTTCCATTTCTCTTATACATTGAGGAAGTTGAGAAAATGTAAAGCCTGTTAACAGTTTATTTCTGAATCTGAATACATTCAATAACGTGGTTATTTATGTAAATGTACTTGAGAGAATAAAGAGCAACACTTCAAAAGGATAAAAACTTTGACATCAGGGGTGTTGGGAGAAAGAGGAAAATCTAACTGAGGGACAGCAAATGCCACTTTGACAAGGCCGGTATCCTGCAGTGTGTACACTACAGTTTGTACACACACACACACACACACACACATATCTGCATACCTTTTAAAGAGAGTGTATTTGAGCCTAGTTTGTCAGTGCATTGACTAGTGAAGCGGCCTGTGAGGTTACAGTCGGGGTATCAGTTAGAGTAAAACACTCACTTGTAAGCCAACGCGCCAGCAAAGTGCTTCTGGATATATGTGTCCATCACCGGCCTGAAGTGGTAATATTTACTGTCCCTGAGAAGGTTTATAATAAACACCTGAAAGAGAGGGAGAGAGAGATGTTACAATATTCATCAATGAATCGGACACATTAAGCTTTATATGTATATAAAATTGGCCTCGATCAGATTGTATTTCTGTACCTACTCGTCACTTTATGTTTCTTTGGTAGAGTGGGTAAACTACAATCAATCAATTACATTTGCACAATCCATCATATAATAAACCTGATCATGATTTTCCATGTGTGGTATTGCCCAGAGACTATATTGTTTTAATATATGCTGTATTTTTACTAGTTGCAAAGACAAATAAACTTGAACTTGACATTGTCACTTTGCGTTTAGAGTGACTGCACTTTTTGTTTACAGGCAATCTGTCCAATCAGAGGCGTTGTTTCCAGCACGTTGTAAATAACCAATCAGCAACCCAAACATTGCTGCAGCCGCAATCAAGACCAATTTCAGAAACCAAATCAGTCAGTCTAATGCATGTCTGTCTGTCTGATTCTATTTGCAATACGCTTCACAGATAAATGACATGAAACTGACTGAAACTGACAGTGTGTCATGTCTGTTATTGGACTGACTTTAAGAAGAGCTCGATTTTTTGTTGGTTTTCTGTTGTCTTTTTTTACTCAGGCTCACTCGCACAGTACAGAACTGTGAATATTCAGCTTTCCTTCTTTATTTATGCTTTTTGCACACACACTTACCAATGACTGGAACACCAGTGGACCATATTTGTCAGTGTTGTCATCCAAGATGGAGAATAAGGTGTCCAGAATGTCTTGGAGAAACTGTCACACACACACACACACACACACACACACACACACACACACACACACACACCAGTTACAGTTACATTTGTTCTGTTGTTAAGGTTATATTTAGGTACTTTTGCTCTTATCGTAGTTGTCCTTGGTGTGAATTCAGTTCAGTCTTCACAGAAATGGAGCTTCATGAGAGAATCGTAAACATAAATCAGCAAATACAGGTCAATTAAATCATAATGGAGTGGCCTGCCAACAGTCTCACACTTCAGATTTTGCTGTGAAAAAGCTGCCGGGCTACACAGGTACAGTATATGATCACCTGGTGGCCCACATCACACTACCACCTGTGATGCTTCTGAGGAGGGGAGTGGAGCCACAGCCCAAAATACCAAGACAAATGACAAAAGTAAACTACAGTAAGCCTTTCAAAGAAGAAATAGTTCACATGACCAGTGTATGAGACGTGCTGCAGTTACCTGACTGCCCATTCACTGTGACTATAGTGTACCTTTTCTAGCCATCTAGATAGAGAGAGTGATGAGGCATGAAAGTATTCAAGTGAAGAAAACGTCCTTAGTATAAATCCATCTCACCCCATGTGGCTATATTTGTTACAGACTTTGTTGCAGGTTTTTGTCTGACTTAACCTCACCTTCACTATCTCCTCTCCACTGACGTGTCGCAGCCGGCCGAGAATGTCCATGACCCGGTCCGGGTGGGCCTTCCACTTAAGGAGGGCCAGGAGGTCCACTGGAAGACAACAGCAATGTCAACTACCATAAAAGACACAAGCTAAATGTGGCGGGAAAGATCTGGTCAGGCCCACCAGGGTCCAGAATCCATACACAAGAAGGGTGGATGAATAAACACATGGAGACACAATCAGAACATTTAACAGAGCTAATAACAAAGCTTTACTTGCTTCTTAACTGTACAATCAGAAAATATGTGGGGTTTCCTTGTCCTCATCAGTAGGGTTTGAAAGGTGAAAGTATCGCTGCCTCACCACAGCAGTCCCCTGTGTGATAAAGACTACGACTCCACTGTATCACTAAGATGCATATTTAAGCATATATTTACATTATCCATGACTGTACTGCATGCGGGTCCCATGCCTGAATAAACACAGGGCCTTAAGTAATAATGTTGGACCAGCTGCGTACCGTTCTGAGTGAGCTTTGTGGAGGAGAGCTGTGTGGAGATCCAGAACGTCTCCTTGGCGCTGCGCTGGAAGATGAGGCTGGAGGGGATGCTGGGACAGCTGTTGAAGTCTTCTTTACAGCAGGGCAGGCCCAGGTAGAGGGCGTGGTTACTGAAGGTCGTGTTCTCATCACACTGAGGCCAAGAGGAACCAGGAGGGAGGAGGAAGACAGGGGCAAAGTATGGTTATTGCACTATCAAAGATTTAAAAACAAGCTCGCTCTCTCTCTCTCTCTCTCTCTCTCTAACAGCTAACATCTGCTAATTCACAAATCTAACACAACAAAAAAAACAAACCAACTGGTAACAGGGTAAAGTAGCACATTTTTGGTGGGTTCGTGGCCCCAAACCAAGTTTTCTTCCCACTGTGGTTGCCAATTAATCATTTCTTTGACAGTTTAACAGCATGCACAAAGAACTGGATGATTTTTCATTTCACTACCATCTATCTTCACCTTCAATGTTCCACTGCAGAATCATTTCTAGTAAAAAATGCTCCAATTACAAATGAAAGACAAACTCAAAAGGCTGCGTAATGCACACAGTTTGTATGTCATTTGTAGTGGCCTTATTATGGAGGTGCAACTTGTGTAAGTGAAAGGCCAACTGACGTTATTGGTCAAAGAGAAGGCCAGTGTTGCATTAATGGATATGGTAAAGATGTAAAAATAAGAGTAATACCACAGAATCTATATAGAAACACAAAATAAACATCAGGAAGACATTCCTGTAACTGACACCCGTAAAAAACCATCTACACTCTGCTGACGAAGGGGTGTTACGTCACTTTGTGGTAAAGGTCTGTGAGGAGGACGGTTATGTGTGACCTTGTAAACGTAGAGTTCATGGCTCTCGTCTGAAAGAGTGGTTCCATCCTCCCTCATCAGAGGAGTGAAGGCAAAACCAAACAGCTTCTTCTCTCCTTTGTCCTTTGCTGTAGAGTGAGTGGAAACGAGAAAGAATTGGGAGAGATGACGAGAGACAAAAACATACAGTTTAGAGTGAAATTTTCTCCTCGCTTTGCTTTAATTGCTTGACGTAAATGCGGCGTGAAATTGGGACAAGAAAGCGAGTTTGGAAATGAAAACATGATAATAATCTCAACTGTGTTATCAGCTTTTCTGACTGACATTTACCTCTTTCACGACTGTGAAGATAAATGAGACAATGTAGTTAACAAATGATGTAAAGCCACTTCAACAACATACTGTTTATGCTCTTGTCTTTGCACAGATGTCACAGGTCAGTACGCCCTGCTACGATGAAGCTTAAAGTTCACTTTGGAAGAAAATTCACTCAAGTCCAGCAAAGAAGAAATCTACCCCACACTGTTAATCGGCTTTTCACTGACATAATTAATGTTTTAAAAAATGATTATTAAACTCCACCATTACCTCGACTACTACTAGTAACAGTAAGTTACTCACTGGAGCAGTGTCTGAACTCGAAGCGTAGGTGGGACCCTCTGAAACGGTCGATAGGAATCGGCAGTTTAATCACTTCACTCCATCGAGGGCTGTTGTTATGGTAGAGCACGAAGGAGCGGTGCTCTGGCACGTTGGGCTCACCTGAACCCAGACTGATGCAGTCCTGCAGAGGGAGGCAGAGGGACAGACAGAGGGAGGGACATTAACATGTAGCTCTACAGAAAACCTAACTGCATGAGAGAATGTATGTTCCACACACACAGTAACGGTCTCTGACAGGTGCACATAACTATCATTTTGCACTATACTTTTTTGCGCGGCCAAAAAGAGAGGTCAGCTGGGAATAGTTCAGTTAAATATGAGAAAAATGGTCTACATGTGGGGAAATACAAATGCCTTGGAAGGGTGGGTTGGTTGAGTTGAATTTTCACATTATAAATTCATACAAATCTTTTGGTGCAGAAGGCTTTTCTTGTGTGTTGCATTGCGCTTCTGAACAAGGAAATACATATGGCATCATTATTGTTTATATCAAAGTCATTAAATTGAATTCAATGTTTTATGCAGTTATTTATTCATGTCAATTAGTAACTGCCTGTCAGCTTGTGGGTACTCATGACTGTGCTGACAGTTGAAGTGAACAACAACTGTCCTCCATGCGGCTGTGCTGACGTGCTGCTCGTAACGTCACGGTAAGGGCGGGGAAATGGAGTGCAGAGCCTGATTCAAACAGCTGAATACTTCATTTGAACTTTTTTGAATCATACAGTATGTGTCTGTGACAGCCACATTACGTACTGTATATGTATGGAAATGGTTCATTAGTGATTGCAGTCAGAACTCTGAATACTGTCTGTGAGATATTTTTCACGCCCTGAGAAGGTATTTTGGCTGGCAACTGTTACTAAATGGGAACAAAGCTACAGATTTAACATTGGCAGAAAGCAATGGGAAACAACAGCAAAGCTAAATGTGCAGCAGACAAGACCAACTGCTTTCTTTTCACCGATGAGCCCCTGCATTCGCTGTGACATCTTTTGCCTCTTGTGGCTTTGAGCAATTTCAAGAACACACAAGAAAAGATAACTGTAGACAAAGGAACAAAAAGCAACACAGTGCAGCTCGAAGTGTACTCAAGCTTTATGCCATCAGGGGTGTATGGCAGCACTGCTTCCCTACCTTGAGGATCTCTCCGTCGGCGTAGAGCACATAGACAGTGACTTCAATGTTCTTCTGAACGCTCTTCCCTCCTCTCTCAAAGTCGCTTCGCTCCAGGGTCAAGTACAGGTCGTTACGGATGTCACCTGTGACCGGGATGGACACATTAAGACACAAACATACAGACAAAACCTTACAGTTTGTTTCACATTTCACCTGAGAAATGTTATGATGCTAAAATGTAAATATAAGCCTGACAAACACATGCTGAGAATCTTAAACTGTGATCTTGGACTGTAAAAGGTCAAAAAATGTCCAGCATTTCCAGATGCCTCCCCCACAGCTTGCATTGTGTCACTTATAACTTCTCATACCTGATAAAGAGCTGGATATTCTATGTATAAAGATACAGATGGAGGCACACATAGTGTCTCACACACATTTAAAGCTGAATACCTCTGACATACACAAGACTAATGACCTGTGTTAACGTGTGTGGATTCATTTATCATTTCAGCTTGTCCTTATAGAGGAGATGACACCCTTAATGTGTCAAGATGGGAGTTAAATACTCGCTCCATCACTGCCCGAGGGGAGGCTAGGGAGGGGAGTGTGTGACATGCATGGTTAATGTGTGTGAGATTGACAATATGGTATGTTTAGGTGTTATAAAAATGCAGCCTTGCTGTTTCCTTCTCTGTCTGTTTTGGAGGCCAGTTTGAGGGTAAATGTTAATTCCTTTGGTTACTAAGAGGATTTCTCTCTCTAAGATTAAAAGTATTCACAGTTATTAATTATACAGAATCTTCATTAGTCACATGGCATAGTCAAGTCTTTGTTGGGACAATTTTTACAATAGAAATCAGATCAAATGAAAGCTGTTGACAGCGAGGTCTATTGAGAAACCAGGACATTGTTTCTAAAAAAAACTAATCAAAACTATTTCAGTGCTTTGAGCACGATAAAATAAATTATAAATTATATTGTGCTTGCAGCAAAAGTTCAGAGTTTCAAAACCTCAACAGATAAAAGCAAAGCTATGTGTATTGCTGGACACCACAAGGGGTAGGTAAGAAAATGCTTTGTGTGTTTTGAGTGAACCAACCTTTTAACACATACGGCCTTTTTAAAAGTCATCACATATAACGCTCTCACCCACTTCAAAATACAGATACACTAGCAGGTGGCACTATTGAATGTTTGTTTGTGCACTGATACAACATTGTCTGTGGCACATGCTCCTTATCACTCTGTGTTATGTGTGTTTATACTTTAGGCTACATCCAAAATGTGGCTTCTTGTTATGTTCTCTGACCCTGCACAGAAGTCGTTAAAGAGGTGAAACTGAAAATACAGAGAGAAAAGTGTTCATGAATCATAGTGGGAGAAAGAAAAACTGAAACTTGTTGGTGGTTACTGTGGTCAGAATTAAAATTACCTACTAAAAAGTCAAATTAAATGTGGTAAGACACAACCAAGTGTTGGCAGAAAGAAATGAATAATGATATACAGTGGTGTGAAAAAGTGTTTGCCCCCTTTCCTAATTTCTTATTTTTATGTTTGTCACACTTAAATGTTTCAGATCATCAAACTAATTTAAATATTAGTCAAAGATAACACAAGTAAACACAAAATGCAGTTTTTAAATGAAGGTTGTTGTTATTAAGGGAAAACAAAATCCAAACCTACATGGCCCTGTGTGAAAAAGTGATTCCCCCCTAAACCTAATAACTGGTTGGGCCACCCTTAGCAGTCAAAGGCCTAGTCAAAGTCCTGACCTGATCCTATTGAGATGCTGTGGCATGACCTTAAAAAGGCAGTTCATGCTCCAATGTGGCTGAATTACAACAATTATGCAAAGATGAGTGGGCTAAAATTCCTCCACAGCGCTGTAAATGACTCGTTGCAAGTTATCGCAAACGCTTGATTGCAGTTGTTGCTGCTAAGGGTGGAGCAACCAGTTATTAGGTTTAGGGGGCAATCACTATTTCACACAGGGCCATAGAGGTTTGGATTTTGTTTGCCCTTAATAATAACAACCTTCATTTAAAAACAGCATTTTGTGTTTACTTGTGTTATCTTTGACTAATATTTAAATTAGTTTGATGATCTGAAACATTTAAGTGTGACAAACATGCAAAAAAATAAGAAATCAGGAAGGGGGCAAACACTTTTTCACACCACTGTATGTTAGAACAGTTAGCATCAACAGCTGGCTGGGAGGACATTAGGAGCACTATAAAGCACTATAATAAAATCAATATATCTTTAAGAAACCCTCTCATGTCAAACACTTAATATGACCTGTCAAATTTATGCTGCTGTCTTTTCTTGTTAGAGTATATATATAGTATAGAGTATATATACCTGTAAGACGATTTTGGAGAAGAGGCTGCATGCAGTGATATTACAATTAAAAGGAGAGGGTGCTTGTTTGAGATTGTTGAGATCAATGGTGGAAATCCCCACATCTGTTCATGTGACTGCCCAATTTAAACTTTGTTCACATCCTTCTACTCTTGCACTTGAGTAACATCAGTCTGTAGCATTTTTGATAAATTTTATTTAATAAACAATTATAAGTGATGCTTTGCATGTACATCCAGCAAGTACTTCAGTATGATATATGGCCTCATTCTCCAGACACTGCAGCGTCCACACACATATACAGACATGTCCGTCTTTCTGCTAGATGAAATGTTTGTGTGAGTGTCTTAATCAGGTTGCAGCCGATTGGAAACGTGGCCGTTAATCTGACCGGGAAATTGAACCTCAGTTCTAAATGGGAAAACAAATTTATTTTCTTGCAGAAATAACCAAAAACATTTAAACACTCCAACAGCAAACACTTTTTTTCCTGCTCTGGTTAATGAAATAAAAAAATTACATCTATATTTTTTCTTATAGTGTGAACAGAAAAGCTGTCAAAACATATAGTGTCTGTATGTCTATTGGTGTTTTTATCTAAATATGTGCCTTCTTGGTAAAACCGATGTAGCCTACCCCCTGGCTTTACTTTATTTTTGTTTGTTTTTTGTAAATTAGCTGGTACTCTATGGTCTTGTCCTTGTTGTACATTTCTGTGTACTTGTTCTGTTTTTACCAATAAAGTTTGTTTAAAAAGTATAAACAAAAATGGACCAGTGAGCTACAGTAGCCCAGCTGAAAGCAAAAAGATTTTTGTTACAATCAAGAAGAACACCAAAGTGACTAATAACATGAAGCAAATCTTGCTTGTTTATAATAATAATAATAATGATAGTAACATTTACTCATATAACATTTATAAAAACAAACAAACAGAACAGATAAAATCAATGCAACAGTAAATACTTGTGATGCAGACATGTTTCAAAAGGCTTCTTGGGTTCTGATCTAAAATGTCTTCAAGTCTATAATTTATATATAGATACATTTGCTCCTATTGTTTCTAAAAAACATTGGTTAGTAACTCAACGTCTGGGTTCACCAAATTATAACACATTTACTGACAGGACACCTTTGTTTTGAGGTGCATGGGACTTTTTCACGGAAGACATTTTGCTGTCACAGAAGTAAAAGCACAGGTGTAAACAACAAAATGAATGATGGCTGCATTCAATTTAGCTGAATTAGTGTCAGGGTCCTGGTATTGTTCATGCTGGCTCACAGACACACTGTCATGGCTTACTGGGACACTTGAATGGAACGGAGACGTCATTAATGTTATTAGTAACACTTTTCCTACTATGACAAGTCTGCTGTGAAGACGGCCTATTCAAACTTAATGAGAGGTGAATATCACAGTCCATACACAGTATATAGCAATATACAAATGGATGCAAGCAAACATTCACAGATTCTAACTGCTCTGCTTTTTCTTGCATTACATTGTGGACACCTCCTCGGTACATGTGGCTGAACATGTGACTCACCTGGCATGATGACATCAGGGAAGCCCAGTTTGCGTGTGATCGCCACCCCCCTGCTGAAAATGAGTGGGTTCTCTCTGCGGACCTGCTCCATGTCGCCCCTCAGCAGCTGCAGAGAGATGATCAGACCTGCAGGGATGGAGGGACAAACAGAGAAAGAAAGAGGAGAAAGGCAGAAAAGCGGAGGACAGATAGAGCAATGAATAGGTTGACAAGCAAAATAAGAGAAAGAGAGAGGGTCGAGTGAGATTTTGCTGCTGTGAAACTTAGACCTGAGCTCTTAAACTAAAGGCACAGCACATCTTTATTTACCATAACCAGAACAAAACATTGAAGTGTATCCTGAATAAAGTAAGCCATCTGGTTTCTCCAGAGGGAAGTTAACTGTGTTAAACACATTTTCCTTAATCCTGTCACCTGAAAACAAAAATAAACTTACATCCAAATGTGAAAATAATCAAATTTACCAAAGTGCTCCAACCTCCTTCAATATGACCCTAAACTACAGCTACATTCAAAAAGATAAACTTTTGGGGCCACAGGAGTTCACAGACTTTAACGAGAGGGCACAGGAGGCTGAGCGCTCCCTGCAGTGACACTCATTAAGATGATTTTCCAGCTGATGTCAAGTGATGACATGCATGTGTCAGTCAGAGCGCGTGCTGCTCTCCAAACTGGACGAGTCTCCTGGAGCTTTGTGTTTGACTTTACCAGTTCTGTGTTTGTGTGTCTTACTAAGTTTATTAGTGTCTGTGTGAGTGCCTCCTTACTAATGCAATAACACAAGTCACTAATGCTGCTGGACTTCTGTTGCTGAAATCAACAAACCTCTGTGCCGTGTGTTTTAACAGAAGTAACAAGGTGACTTTTATAGAAGCTAAATAAGGAAGAGAGAGACACGCGATGCAGACACACCTAAAGCAAGCGGGCCGTTTAAAGGTAGGGTGTAATACTTATTAATGTTATGTTGCCGGGCAGAAAACACACAGATCTGCACACAAGGCAGCGTGACAGGCTGATAAAATCACACACACGCACACGCACACACACTGTCTGTCCTACCGTAGTTGGTGCTGGGAGCTGTGTATTTGGTGCTGGACTTGCGGATGATGTTCTCGTGGATCTGGTACCATTCGTTCTCATTGTTACACCTGGAGAACAACAAAAAATCTTAGGTCTTACTAACCAGAAATGTTTTTGTGAGTCATGTTTTTAACCATATTGAAAACAGAAATAAAAAAATCTGGGAGAGGGGTAGTTAACATGGCTGTCTTGTCTTTTTACTCCACACCAGTAAATGTTCTGAAATAAATCTCAGTAGACCCCCTATTTGTTATTATTTAAACAAACAGCATAACAATTTTTTTTTAAAAGGCTGATTCATGCTTCATGTAGATGAGAATGCAACAAAGTGCATACTGTTTATATGATATGATTGCAGCTAAAACAGCATATGCGCTGGAGTCATACAGAAGGACTAGCTGGAATTTGAAGCAACATAGATGGCACCGCAGCTCCTCCACACAGACGGAAGTACAGCTACTGGCTGCAGAGCTGAATTGTCGTATGGTGTCAGTAGCATGTTAGCATTTTCAGTCACATCGACATTACATTACTTATAAGTATTACTTATATTATTACATTGTATTATTATACCGTGCATACTTATCAACCTATCAACCTCTAAATCCACTTTTGTACTTACACTTATTTTAGCTTTTATACTTATATCCACTTTGTACTTAATTTATCTTACCTGTATTATAGTGTATTATATTTTGATTTGCTTAATACCTCTATTCCTGTGTGCAGTGACGTGATAGTGAGCAGCTGTAACGAAAGAGTTTCCCCTCGGGAATCAATAAAGTATTTTTAATTCTGATCACATGAAGCTTGAGAAGCAGGAGGTATAACCACGCATGAATCATGAACCAATGGACAATGGACTTGTCTCTGTACTTGTCTTGTTAGATCTTAGTTCGACACCATTGACCATCACATCCTATTACAGAGACTGGAACATGTAATTGGCATTAAAGGAACCCCATTAAGCTGGTTTAAAACCTATCTATCGGATCGATCTCAGTTTGTAGATGTTAACGGTGAGTCCTCCGTGCACGCCAAAGTTAGGCACGGAGTTCCACAAGGTTCTGTGCTTGGACCGATTCTATTCACCTTATATATATGCTTCCTCTAGGCAATATTATTAGGAAGCACTCCCTAAACTTTCATTGCTATGCAGATGATACCCAATTATATCTATCGATCAAGCCACATGAAACTAACCAGTTAACTAAACTTCCAACATGCCTTAAGGACATAAAGACCTGGATGACCTGCAACTTTCTGATGTTAAACTCTGACAAAACTGAAGTTATTGTAGTTGGCCCCAAACACCTCCGAGACACATTATCTAAAGATATAGTTACTCTAGATGGCATTGTCCTGGCCTCCAGCAGCACAGTAAGGAACCTCGGAGTTATCTTTGATCAGGATTTATCCTTTAACTCCCACATGAAACAAACTTCAAGGACTGCCTTTTTTGACCTACGTAACATTGAAAAAATCAGGCACATCCTGTCTCAAAATAATACTGAAAAATTAGTGCATGCATTTGTTACTTCTAGGCTGGACTACTGCAATTCCTTATTATCCGGCTGCCCCAATAAGTCCTTTAAGAATCTCCAGTTGATCCA